>NC_056563.1:12410525-12462377 GCF_013358625.1 Macadamia integrifolia | reverse complement strand
GGGGGGGGGGGGGCTTATTCTGTTCACTCAATTTCTGTTCCCTGTTACTCCCGAGAGTGTGGGGATATTTTCTTGTGCTTATTAACTTCTGTTTGAACCGTATTAACAGTTCCCAGGTAGGCATCATAGTAACCCTACTGTGCAGTGTGATATCAGTCCTTTGACTGACACATCCTGTTGGTCAACCTTGTGTCGTCATCCCTATACTGTTAGCCTTATTATTAGGCTTTTTACTGCTCTACTGTTAGTGTTAAAGAGGATCAATACCATGGATCCTGTTGTTGGGTTGGGTTGTAAGCTTGCTGATTGTTGACAATATCCCCATCAGACAGTCGTTGGATGGGGGAGAATGATGAACACAGTCGACTACTAATATAGGTAGGGTCTGAAACCACAGTGAATCAACACAGTTGCAGTTTAGCACATATATTTCTTTTTTTTGATAACTAACAACAGCTTTATTGATGATGAAAAGTAATTATACACCCTCCAAAGAATCGGTGACTAATACAATACCATGCCAGAATCAAGAAAACATCAAAATTGACCACAATCTGTTAAGGAAGCGTCCCCCCGAAGAAAATAAAAGGTCTAATCATCCCTTTCTTGGCGAAGTCATCTTTTTATCAATTCAACATTTGGCATTCAAGTGAATGAGCAAGTCAGGCTGCATGAGTTTGAATGAGTCTAATAAGATTGGAATTTGAATAAAGTCTAATGAGATGGGACTATGGGAGAACATATCTAAAATTTGAAACCTGTATGTATTCGCAAAAGAGTTTTCTTTCTTTCTCTCTCACTTTTGTGTTTTGTATCCACTATTTTTACACTATAACCTAAGCAAGTTTGAGTTTTGTTTAAATATTTTTAGTGACTTATATGCTGTGTGTTTTTGGTCAGTTAATTGCCTATATGTAGCAATCGGGCATCCGCTCTCCAGAAAAAGCTTGACCTGCTGAGAACTTTTTGTTTATGTTCCAGGATGATGGGTACAAATTACATTGGTGCTTTTTCTCTGACTAATCTACTGTTGCCACTACTTAGAAGCAGCCCCGTTCCTTCCCGGATAATTAATGTTACATCATTTACCCACCAATGTGGTGAGCATGTTTTTAATGGTTATGCAAAATTTTAAGTCCACAGTTTTTTCAGTTAAAATGGCTATTTGACTCCTTGAGAGGATATTGCACTGAATTGCTTACTCAACCGTGGTCGGCCTTGCTTTGTAATATAGCAGACCTGCATGGTTGTCACTTATGATCTAACTTCTTGACCTTTGGATCCATGACGGGGTTTCTTTTTTTTTTTAAATAAATCTGCTAATGAAATCAAGTGCTTTATTTATCTCTACATTTGGAAATCAATCTTGACAGCCTAGTTGTAGTCTGCATGAGAGCACTGGTCATTTAATATAAATTTAATTATGTTAATTTTCTTTCCTGCAGTGTCTGGTACAAGAGTGGATGAAGAAACTTTGGCTGGGAAGTATTTCTCAAGATCAAAGCAGTACCCATGCGCTCATATTTATGAGTACTCTAAGTGTGAGCCGGATGTGTCTAGAAAATATAAATAAAATCAACTTTGATTTGTTTATACTCTAATCACCTTGTGGTTCTCAATTTACAGTCTGCTTGCTTCTGTTCTCTTATGAGCTCCATCGGCAACTATACTTGAAGGATGGATCTTGCAAAGTCTCTATCTTGTACGTATTTTTTAAGTTAGTGTTTTATTTTTATTTTTAAAATTTTTTATTAGTCCACAATCTTACTATTTGAAATGAATCAAGTCAATCAACTAATGGTTGCTTTCCAACTCCATTCACGACACATGCTGAGAAAAATGAGTTGAGATCTACAATGTGCTTGTCATCTAGGACATTTTTTAGGTAGACTATCAGCCTTCAGATGATAACCATTGATTGGACATGTATCTTAGGTAAATCTTTGACATGATCTTAGATGCTGTTATACCAAAGGGAATAACGTTCACATGATCCTACACGTGCACTGTATGTCCCTATAATGCGTATTATAATGGTAATTGTGATATAAAGCATTATAGTGCTCACACTATTTTTTAAAGGGAGTGTCTGAATGACACCTCTATAGGTGTATTTAGAACTTGACACGTTCTAATTGCCCCTTGTCTTATTCCCAAAATTTCTTTAAGATGAGGGTATAAAAGGGTTCTCAAAAATAATTTGAAAGTGATATATCATTGTCAAAGGTGTCATTGTCATGCACATTTTCCAAATACGCATGAAGTGACACTATTACCCTCATTGGAAAAAAATTGTCATACTAAGAGGGAAAAAAAGTAAGGTTACATGTTATTTAACTCCTTGAGGTGTCAATAAGAAAATCCAAATTATAAATCTTTGATTTTCTTTAGTTTATCAATTTTTCTCATCTTAGCACTATAATTGTTTGAATCTGTCATAAAACAATTTTGTTCAATTTTACAGTGCTGTGGATCCTGGAGTTGTTGAAACTAACATCATGCGGGAAGTTCCATCATGTCTTTCTCAGCTGGCTTTTATGGTCTTAAGACTCCTGGGTCTCCTGCAGTCTCCTGAAAAAGGGGTCGAGTCTATTGTTGATGCAACCCTTGCGCCTCCAGTAAGTTTGCTTTTCCCTTCGTCACTCACATCTAGTGTTCCACTTTATTCTGGTTTGCATCAAATCTGACATAAGTGATGTTGGGTTAGGCTGAAATTTTAGATCTTTTGTTGGCTTTGATCAGGAAATACCAACTTGATTGTATTTGTTGGTTGTGCATAATGTTGCCACAGTTACCCGACCAAATGCAAGCTCAACATGTATGGTTCACAGAATTATAGATAACCATTGTGAGTGCATTTAGCTCTCTGCAAGATTATGTGAGTTTAATGTGTACACTCTTGGTTATAACTTGAAATGGTCATTCAAGCCTAACATGGCCTAGATATGACCTGAGTTGATATGGCATCTACTAGATAAGAATTAAGATTTGGTCGGCAGGTTGAGTACCTTTGGGAGTTCTGGTTATGGGTAGACTGTTCTGTTTGTGCAGTTCGCACTCAACCTGACCCAGCCTGCTGAAGTTGCACCCTTGGTAGGTTGCCTGAGAGTGAACTGCAATAGGATACATATGTGATGCGGATCTGGGTTCCAAGAGATTGAAATCGGATCGCTTAGAGTCCACAATAATGACCAAATAACTCAACCCAAAAAATAGAATGGCAGAATTGTAAATAGGGCTTCAAGTAGATGGCAAAGCTGTAATTAAACTCAAGTATAATGGTTGAAGGGTATTCTTGTAATTTTAGAAAGAAGTAGGGCTTAGAAATAATTATATGGCAGCTGGGGTAGTCTAGAACTAAAAAACTTTAATATAAGGGCTTATTCTGAATTTTTAAAGAAAAGGAGTATAACTTGAAATAAAGTCCAGCCAGGGGTCTTTATGTAATTTTAAAAACTTATCTTCTTCTTCTCCACGATAAACTGAAACCAGTGCTAAGAAAGGAGAGCTGGCGGTAGAACAAGAAGGATTTGGACAGCAAATCTCGACCTCAGGTTTCAGGGAATGGATCGCAGCAGCAAGAGTAGTGTAGACCCAAGTTCGACAAGCCTTAAAAGCTCCCAATCAGACCTGTAGCATAGTTGTCACAGCGTTAAATCGATCCAAGTTGGTGGAGGGGTGGCTAATCGATTTGGCGATGAATCGCCCATTATGGCGTTGCCATGGCGGTCAAATCGCTCGTGTCATTTTTTATTTTTCCTATTTTCTTAAGTTATTTAGTATGCTATTTTTTTATTTCTCCTATTTTCTAAAGTTATTTAGCATGTTACAAGCCTACAATATATACCCTATAACATATAAAATCAACATTAAGCAACATCAAATCATCAAAAATCAACATTGCCCTATCAAAATCACCTTGCATTTTACAAAAAATCGACCGCCTAGTGAATCAGGCGTGACCTAGCATCCATGCGGAGCCATTGCGACCCCTATCAGCCAATGGCGACCGCCATTTGTGAGTCACGTAAATCGTAGCACTGTCGTGAACTTCTTTTTCCGCCAGGACGCCAAATCGCCGCCTAGGCGACGCCATGACAATTATGACCTGTAGTGAAACCTGCAACTGAATTTGGCGGAAGCTAGGGTTCAGTCTGTTTGTTGTTCTGATTTCTCATCACATAAGATACGTGAAGATCAGAAACTCCAAGGGGTAAGTCGCCTAGGTACAGGTTACCTTCGACCCAAAACCTAGAGTCAATCGATTGGAGACAAAGCTGCAGTGACGCCTCCTTTTTGATTTGGTGCTATCGCCCAGAACAAGGTAAGGGAAGAAAAACCAGAATTTAAAAAAAGAAGGAGAAGAAATAAAAGGGGAAGTAAAAGAATGGAAGAGAAGAGATGGGAAAATTTCAGAGAAAGAAGAAAGGGGAATCTATAGCCATGGTTTCAAAACCAAAAAAACTCTTAATCAAATTTTTATTATTCAAAATCTAAAACTGAGTTCTTCTCCATTATAAGGCTATTTAAAGAAAATAATGACATAATTTTGGAAGCTAATTAAAAATGGAAACTAAACCTAGATAGCAACTAAAATAAAGATCAAATCTAAATAAAAGACTATTAATCTAATCTTTAACCAATAAATGAAATTAAATAAAAATCAAGTCAAAAGATAGTTCCCTAAATCCATCGCCGAGCTGCATCAACTCTCCCGGTCTTAAAAGAACTTGACTCCGTCGAGTTAGGTCGTGCTCCCAAGATACCCTTGTAAGTTGCTCGCTGATGAGGTGACACGTATCTCGAAGTAGAAGATGGGAACATAACACCAAGAGGAGGGAGAGTAGGCTGACGTGTCACTGGAGCAGGAGTCAGTCGACAACGTGGCATGTCTGATAATGCGTGTGGCCTCATTAAGTACATACAACCTCCTTACTTCACCTTAATGGTGTTCTGTGCCCCATCATAGAGAATGTTTGCATGTTGTTGCCCAGGTCGCCCTAGAAGAATGTCGTAGTGCACCAGTGGGGTGACCAAACAGGTGACATAGTATTCTATCGGCCCAAACTGTAAGTGAACTCGAACAACTGCAGTGGCCCCTTCTCGAGCTGTGGGTCCAAAACCTCGCACGTGAATCTTCTTGAAAAGTTGCTTCTGTGGAAGGTTGTGTGCTCGAACAAATTCAGCAGGTATAAAGTTTGCTTCTGCCCCGGTATCAACAACTGTTTGAACATCAGCAGGATCAAAACCGTGCAAAAGAGTACCCTTCTGTCTGAAGAGAGGAGCTTTATCAACTAGTCTATTCGAAAAGGAGGAAAGACTAGTTGAATGAGCTTCTACATCCTCATCTTCATCATTGACAATATCATTGTCCTCGAGGGGATAAGGATATAAAGTAGACTCATCATCACTTTTCTCAATTGGTTGCTTCTCTGCTGCATTCACAGAACGAGTCTTGTTGGGACACTTGTTGGAGTAGTGACCCTTTTCACCACAATTATGGCATATGATATTCTTCACCCCAACACTATCCTTGTTGAACTCTAACATTTTCTCTTCAACTCTGCGAGCTTCAAGCTTCTTTTTCTCCATACATGGTGGAGGTTTATAAATTGAAGAAGTCTTGAGCATACCCTTCCAATAAATGGACTTCTCTTCAGCTATCTTGGCATGAGCCGCTGCCACATCAACAGACCTGAAATCAGTGTTAGCTAACTCAACTCGAATCTCAGTACTTAGTCCACTGACATAATGCATCACTCGTTGCTGGTCTATTTCTTGAAGTTGACACCTTGAAGACAGTTTGTGGAACTCAAGGGTGTAGGAATCCGCATCTTTGTTCCCTTGTTACAAGTTAAGTAATTTTTGGAACATTACCCTTTCATAATTAAGAGGCATAAATTTTTCAGTCAGGATCTGCTTTATGACCTCCCAATTGGTAACGGGTCCAAATCTTCTGACAAACCTTGCATGCAGTACATCATCCCACCATGAACATGCATACCCAATAAACTTGGTGAGGATGAGTTCACACTTCTTCACGTCTGGAAGAGACTTATATGCAAAAATCCTCTCAACTTTGGTAAGCTAGTCAATAAATTCCTCAGGTCCCTTTTCACCACTGAACTCTGGAACCTCAACTTTGATGCCATAATCTCTGTCAGAAAATTGCCGAGTAACATCTTGGGGTATAACAGGATCATGTTGCACTTGGTGAGGTGTATCTTCAATCCGTTGGGCATTAAACTGAGGAGGTGGTGTAGATAGTCCTTCATCGCCTCACGTCTCAGACTTTTGCATAAAGGCAAGAATCTTAGCGAGGGCACCTTGAGTGTCATCCATGAACTTGTCATATTTGGCCTCATTCTTCTTAATCCTAGCATTAGTTTTCTGTTGGTTTTCAAGTACCTCACGATACAATTTGTTCAACTCAGCATTGGTAACGTTACCTGTCATGGTTAGAGAAGTGCAAGAAATTTTGCTCTGATACCACTTGATGTGGATCTGGGTTCCAAGAGATTGAAATCGGATCACTTAGGGCCCACAATAATGACCAAATAACTCAACCCAAAAAATGGAATGACAGAATTGTAAATAGGGCTTCAACTAAATGGCAAAGCTATAATTAAACTCAAGTATAATTGTTGAAGGGTATTCTTGTAATTTTAGAAACAAGCAGGGTCTTAGAAATAATTATATGGCAGCTTGGGTAGTCTAGAACTAAAAAACTTTAATATAAGGGCTTATTCTGAATTTTTAAAGAAAATGAGTATAACTTGAAATAAAGTC
The DNA here is from genome assembly GCF_013358625.1 of Macadamia integrifolia. NCBI lineage: Eukaryota > Viridiplantae > Streptophyta > Magnoliopsida > Proteales > Proteaceae > Macadamia > Macadamia integrifolia. The sequence continues at coordinate 12,455,588 of NC_056563.1, read as the reverse complement.
TAGCCAGGGGTCTTTATGTAATTTTAAAAGCTGATCTTCTCCACGATAAACTGAAACCAATGCTAAGAGCGGAGAGCTGGCGGTAGAACAAGAAGGATTTGGACAGCAAATCTCGACCTTAGGTTTCAGGGAATGGATTGCAGCAGCAAGAGGAGTGTAGACCCAAGTTTGACAAGCCTCAAAAGCTCCCAATCAGACCTATAGTGAAACCTACAACTGAATCTGGCGGAAGCTAGGGTTCAGTCTGTTTGTTGTTCCGATTTCTCACCGCATAAGATACGTGAAGATTAGAAACTCCAAGGGGTAAGTCGCCTAGATACAGGCTATATTTGACCCAAAACCTAGAGTCAATCGATTGGAGACAGCTGCAGTGACGCCTCCTTTCAGATATGGTGCTGTTGCCCAGAATAGGGTAAGGGAAGAAAAACCAGAATTTAAAAAAAGAAGGAGAAGAAATAAAGGGGAAGTAAAAGAATGGAAGAGAAGAGGTGGGAAAATTTCAGAGAAAGAAGAAAGGGGAATTGGCAGCCATGGTTTCAAAACCAAAAAAACTTTTAATCAAATTTCTATTATTCAAAATCTAAAACTGAGTTTTTCTCCATTACAAGGCTATTTAAAGAAAATAAGGACATAATTTTGGAAGCTAATTAAAAATGGAAACTAAACGTAGATAGCAACGAAAATAAAAATCAAATCTAAATAAAAGACTGTTAATCTAATCTCTAACCAATAAAGGAAAGTAAATAAAAATTAAGTCAAAAGATAGTTCCCTAAATCCATCGCCGGGCTGCATCAATATGTTGCTAAGCTGCCAATGCAGTAGGCCCCCTTGTACAACAACTACTCAGCCCCCTTGTAATCAATGTTCTATGAAAAAAGAACCTCAATATTTAACGATTGTGGAGAACTCAATATCCTTTGAGATAGAAGGAAATGGATTGGTAAGGTGATGCGAATTCCAAGAACAGAAATCGGATCGCTTAGGGCCCACAATAAAGTAGTAAATTCAAAATATAAGGAGTAATGGCAGTTTTGTAATTAACTGAAACTAAAGGGAGGTGGCAGTTTAGTAATTACAAGAAACCTAGAAAGGATTGGCAGACTTGTAAATAAAAGGGATCTTAAAAGGAGGAAAGGAGGTTAAAGTAACTGATGGGATATGAAGGGGATTAAAATTGTAGACCAGGGGTAGTCTTGGAAGCAATTATTGGGCATGGGTAAGTAGTAAATAAAGGTGGAATGGAAGGGGTATTAATATGGAGGTAAAACAAAAGAGGGACTTTTACACAAAAGAACAAATACTAAAGGACACAAATCAAGGGGTTTGAGGGGTATAATGGGAAAAACCAAATTAAAGGGTTTTAAACCACAACTCTCGAGTCTTTCTTCTTCTTCCTTGGACAACCAGCAAGGGCGGAAGAATCCAGCAGCTTGCTGGGGCTAAATCTCCTTCAAATCCCCTCTATTAGGCCTGAGATTCCAGGCGATGATGCTTCACTAAAGGGCCTCTTGATTTCAGATGGGAAATACCTCAGAACAGCAATACAAACAGGGGCTGTAATGCCTGCAAAGTGCAAACAGATCTGGCGGTAGGTTTAGGTAACCTAAGTTGCTGGTTTTTGTTTCTCACAGCAGGAGTCACCTTCAGGCCTGATATTCAAGGGTTAGAGTCGCCTTGGGAAGGGCTTCCTTCAACCAAAAGCTCAGTCCAACAACCTTAAAGGAGAAAGAGGTCGATCCTTTAAACTGGGGCTGTGACTACCGCCCAGAACAAGGAAACGATAACAGCAATAGAGAATAGGAGTAGTAGGAAGGAGAAAAAAAAGATAAGAAGGAAAAAGAGAATAGTTTAGAGAGGGACCTTCAGAGAAAGAGAACAAGAGATAAGCAGCCCACGGCAGCCATAGTTTCATCCAAAATCTAATTTCCGTTTCATTCAATTCTAAAAACTGAGTTCTTCTCCATTACAGGGCTATTTAAAGAAAAATAATGACATAATTTTGGAAGCTAATTAAAAATGGAAACTAAACCTAGATAGTAACTAAAATAAAAATCAAATCTTAATAAAAGACTGTTAATCTAATCTCTAACCAATAAAGAAAGTAAATAAAAATCAAGTCAAAAGATAGCAAGAGAGCAAGAGAGCAAGAGAGCAAGAGAGGAAGAGAGGAAGAGAGGAAGAGAGGAAGAGAGGAAGAAGAAGAAGAAGAAGAAAGGGAAATATGGTAGAATCTTGTGCGTGAGAGAATGAATTCCTCTCAAATATGTATTGCTTTACTAATATATTATGAGGAATTACATACACTTCCCTAGGAAGTTGAAGAGGAAAAAAGAAGAATTACAATATAAGGAAACAAGCAACGTAACTAGTTCCCAAACTACCCTTAGTACACAAACTATTACACTCCCCCTCAAACTGGAGAATAAATATCATACATTCCCAGCTTGGACAACATAGTACTAAACTGATGATAGATGAGCCCCTATGTGAATACATCAGCCAACTGATCACCAATCCTCACAAAAGGTGTGCATATGTAACCAGTGCCAATCTTCTCTTTGATGAAGTGTCTGTCCACCTCTATGTGCTTTGTCCTGTCATGCTGCACAAGGTTTTTGGCTATACTTATAACAACCCTGTTGTTGTAAAAGAGTCTCATGGGTGCCTTAGTATCAAATCCTAACTCTTGGACCAGCCTTCTCAACCAGCGGAGTTCACACCTAACCAAAGGAGTTTACACACTCAATGAGCTATAGCTCTGAACTCTGCCTTTGCAATAGATCGAGCCACCACAGGTTTTTTTTCTCCTCCATGTGACCAGGTTGCCACCCACAAATGTATAATTGCCTGATGTAGTTCTATTGTCAGAATCTGAACCAGCCCAATCAACATCAGTGTAACCCTCTATCTTTAGGTGGTTATGCTTGGCATACAACAGTCTTTTCCCTAGGGAGGACTTAAAGTACCTGAGGATGCGATAGACAACATCCAAGTGCCCACTTATGGGGGCATTGTATAAATTGACTCTCCACCCCCACTGCATAAGTAATGTCTAGACGAGTCAAGGACATATACATAAGCTTTCCAACTAGCCTCTGATATTTCTCTGCATGATGATTCTGCTCAATAGGAGAACTTACAGGTTTGTAACCCAACATTCTTGTTTCTTTCAAAAGGTTCAGAACAAACTTTCTTTAGCATCTAGAACAAAATTTCTTTGGCATATATTTATGCCCTTTTAAGATCTGGACTGTTTAATTCCCAGGAAGTACGGATCTCAAACTGTTGGGCTAAGTAGGTCTTCAGCCTGACTATCTCAGCTCTATCATCACTAGTCACCCCAATGTCATCAACATAGACAATCAGGGCTGTGATGGTGCCATTACCTTGCTTCGTAAACAAGGTGTGATCAGCCTGACTCTGGGAGTACACAATCTTAAAAATAGCTTATCTGAATCTCTCAAACCACGCCTTTGGAGACTGTTTGAGACCATATGGAGCCTTTTTAGGAGACACGCCTTCCCTTCAACTGAGGGGAACTTGAATCCAGAAGGAGTTTGCATGTACACCTCCTCTTCTAAATCAAATTCTTCACATCTAAGTCTTTGTTTGTTGTTAGAGATAAGAGGACGCTTATAGAGTTATGTTTAGCAATAAGAGCAAATGTCTCCTGATAATCAATCCCATACATCTCCTTTTTCCACCAGCCTTGCCTTGTATCTCTTAATACTACCATCTGATAGGTATTCGATTCTGTAGACCCTCCTGCATCCAACTGGAATTCTCTCCCCTAGAAAGATCAACTAGTTTCCAAGTATAATTTTTCTCAAGGACCATTATTTCCTCAATTATGACTTGCTTCTACTTAGGGTTGGATAGCTTCAGTGACATTCTTGGGAATATAAACAGAGGAAAGGGCAACAGTGAAGGCAATACCTGTAAGGGGAGAGAGAATCATACGAAACAAACTGGGCTATAAGATTAGTTTAAGCTCTCTTTCCCTTTCTAATAACAATGTGAAGGTCTAACTTAGTTGAAGGAGAAGGGATGTAACCTGGCTGAGGAAGGTGGATACAAGATGTGGATCCAAAGAGGACTTTTGGCTTGTCTTCTTTCCGTGGATCTAAGTAGCTCCATCTCCTTACTAGATTCTGAACCACCACTTTAATGATCACCAATATAAAAAATATACACATCTTTGTGTTTCCCAATGTTAAGCATGAAAGGGGAAATAGGCAAGGGGGAAAGAAAAGGAATGACATCATCAACCTTTGCACTCCCATTATTCTCCCCCTGAAGAGGATGTTGATAGGGAGCAAAAAAGGGAATAGTCTCAAGGAAGTCGACATCTTTGGAAAGAAGCCGTTGTCTGGAGGAAGGACAGTAGCACTTGTAACCTTTGGCAGTGGAGGAATAGCCAATAAATATTGCCATGAAAGGGCTAATGCTCAAGAGGGGATGCAGGTTCTATGACCACTCTTCGAGTCTCCTCACTTTGTAAATAGCTACACACCTCATCAAGGGATGGAAGAGGAGACTGGCCCAAGATTTGTATCCGGATTGGTTCATACTTTGGATTCAAACCTCCAAGTAAGATAAGAACACACTCATTTTCAAGCATTCGGTAAACCTTAGCTTCATCTTTTGGGTTGGACAGTAGAAGATCTCTATACTGATCATGCTCTTCCCAGAGACCAATGACAATGTTGTAGTGCTCAGAAATGGTCCTATCTCTTTGCTTCATTGTAATACCTTTTGGAGTAGTTGATAGACCTTAGCCAAATCACCCACTCGGTAAAAAAGTTTTGGAAACACTGTCCTAGATGTCCTTGGTAATTTCTTTCCTCATAAACCTCCTTCCAATCTCAAGTTTCTTAGAGAATAACATCCAAGTCATAACGGTGGAGTTCTCAGTCTCCTATTTTGGATACAATGAGTCACTTGGGTTAGGAGTTCGAATGCTACCTGTAAGTAGGTTGTAGCATACCCTAGTTTTCCCCTACTCCGCAAGGAAAGTTTCATAGAGTGAGCCCAGTCCAAATGTTTGGTGTTGTCCAACTTCACAATAGAAATTTGAGTATTTGGGTTCTCAAAAGCCATCGGAGTAAGATGAGCACTACTCGATGCATTAGATGAAACGTCTCCAAGTCCATTCTCTTCAAACATATTGAAGAAGCCCACACAAAGTGGGGAGTACACACTCTACCTAGATTCACCGTCCCAATACTCAAAGAGAAAAAAATCCAATAAGGGAGACAAATATCCAACTCAAACAGAGTCTTCAAAGTAACATTACTTCTTATCCACTCAAGAGGTCTTAAACCAACAAATGCATCAATCCAAAGTAGATAAAAACATTACATTCGACCATTATTAAAGTTATCCATTTGGATCGCCCTAGGGCCCTCTTGAGAGAGAGAGATTCGAAGGCAGGGTGGCGAAAATGGGGGGAAATCTGTCCTCTTTCGATTGAGCTTCAAACTTTGATTCCTTCATGTGAGACTCCCTCTAAATGTATATATGGTCTTCATCTAAGGTATTCTCAAAAAATTATTCAAACTTTTTTACCTAGTATTCTCTTCCTTGGAACCCTTTTGCAACCTAGGGTTCCAAAGAGAGGAAATGGGAATGGAGAGTTGATAGCACGACTCTCAAACCTAAACCTGTAGCTCTGATACCAAGTTGAAATCTTAGGTTGTAGAAGGATAGAGAGCAAGTGAGGAAGAAGGAGAAGAAGAAGAAAGAGAAATGTGATAGAATCTTGTGTCAGAGAATGAATTCTTCATACATATATTGTTTCACTAATATATTATAGGGAATTACATACACCTCCCTAGGGTGGTAAAGAGGAAAAAAGAAGAATTACAATATAAGGAAGCAAACAATATAACTAGCTCCCAAACTACCCTTAGTACATAAATAACACATATTTGAAACACAATATCTTTTGAGATTAGAAGCAAGCTGGGTGATCCAACTAGGATGTGTGAGGATACCCCAAGGAATAGGGTGATTGTGGCTTCTTGGGATCTTCCTATTTAGCTCTCTTAAGTTTGTAGATCTTAGGTGCTCCGGCTGTTTTTCAGTCACTCTGTATTTTTTCCCTGCTCATTCTTCTGAGCTGCTTTGTACTTTTTCTGCTTTATTGAATATATTTCCATATTCATCAAAAATGAAAAAAAAATAATAAATAAATAAAAGTTGTGGGGAACTGGCTTGATAGGATGAATACTTGAAGTAGTTGAACCATAACATCCAATTTAAAAAGTGTTGTAAAATATGTTTCAAATAAATGAAGTCTTAAAAGCTTTATCCTTTTGTTTTGGTTTGGCTTTCCCTCCCACAAGATTAAAAATATTAGTTGTTGCTTTTGAGCAAGGTAGTTTGTGTGGGGACTTAGTCCCACATTAAACATGGAGGAAAAGAAAGAGTGGTTAATATATGGGAATGGGAAATACAAGGGTAGGGTTCTTAAGAGAGAGGTATCTCTCCTCCCTTGTATTGGGGTTGGTTCGGGGTGCTTTTCACACACGTGTGTGAGTGTTGGGCCGGGTTGTGGCGTGATGAGGCGAGGCATTAGAGCATGAGAATTTCTTTTTTCTCAAGACTAGATTTTTCTTTTTTTTTGGCAACATTGGATACAACAAGGACAGGGAGAAAATGGTGGTGGCGCTTATCAATAGTCTGTTAGATACAAACGGCATACCTTGTTCTCTGTCCGACACACAATAAGGATCCCATATTGTGCCGGCTCGGGTTCACTTTGTGCGGGTAACATAAACTTTTCTGTGTATAGACACAGCTGTTGGGCTCTTCTGAACAGTTGTTTCAAGTGGGATTTCGTCCCCTATAAATAGAGGACGTATTTTGACACTTGAATTATGATTCTAAGTATTCTAAAGCTATTCTCTCTTCCGAACTTGCTTTCCGCATACCATATTTGGAGTTATTTTTCATTGTTCTTTGTCTTGGTTGATTGAGCACAACTTGAAAGTGCCCCAACGTTGCCTAGTAAGTGAGTGCAACAACTATTGGTAGGCCATAGGGGTTGTTTCATCTTGGAGGTCTAATCGCTAGAACCCGTTTTGCACCATAGTGGGTGACTACGATCTTAAGGAGAGTGACTGGTGGCACGATTCAGCCTCACCAAATTCTGTTTGTGATATTGTTTGTGTTCTTCATCTCCTATTGTCCGTGGTTGGTTCAACAAGGATTATTAAGCGATGTTAAGATAAGTTCAATATTCTCAATTACAATTTACCCAAAAAAAGAAAAAAGTCGGTGGTTGTGGCAGAAGAACTGGGCTGAGTTTTTTATATTCCATACCAACTCGACTAAGTTCATGGACAATGGATTCTTTCTCAATCCTTGTGTCTCCTCCTCCACCCTTGCTCTTAACCCCTTTCCACTTTTTCCCTTGGACATTTTATGTAGTTTTTACTGTATTAGTTACTTAAGATAAGCTTTCTTATGGTGAATAAAATATCTTTCTACCATTATTTTTAGCTATAAAGTGGTCTACCTTATGTGAAAGGCTCTAACTTGAAATTTCTGGAAATGTGTTGATTTATATAATTTCTTTTCCCTCCTAGTGGCTTACTTTGCTGATCTCTATGTTGTTATCTTCGAGAATTTCAGTGCTTGACATCTCATAGATATGCCAAAAGACCCTATATCTAGAGTTTTGACGAGATCACTGCCCCTTGAAACTTTGGTACCAAATATTTTGGTTCACACTTTAATTGATTATGAGGTGTTGACCTGAATTGGCAACCAATCATCATGCTTTGGATGCTGAATGGCAAGCTTGTGACTATTCCAACTTGCCATTTATAAAATCTGTCTCAGTGGGGAATTCTTTTTCCTTTTTATTATTGAATGACAGAATTTGTTGAGCAGCAAAGATCCAAATCACAACAAAGAAAAGCCAAACAGCACGGAGAAACTGAATGGCATAACAGTTACATCCTTGCCATATCAGCCAACTTAGTGGCTGCTCTCAGTGAAAGGACAGCCAATATTACCAGCAAATCTGAAATCCTCCTTTCACAAAGATATTCTAAAGTTCTCTCTCCCAAGAGAGAGGCCCAACTATAATGAAGAAAAGTTTAGTCCTGGTGGAGTCTCCTTCCCTGTCAAGTCTCTGTACATAGTCCTACCCCCAGTGGGTCCAGGTTGAGCTTGCACAAACTGAAGGAGATTCTTTCAGACCTTTATAACCTGCTGAAGACCTAAATAAAACAAAAAAATTTTAAGTCCTGCTGGAGTTCCTTCGCATTAAGGGTTGAGATTGAACATATCCTTACAAAGATGCTGCTGGACCTGTATAACCTGTTGTCGACTGGCATGAGAGTCAACCACATTATGCCATTACTTATTGTTTGTTTCCTGGAATCTCCTGTGGTGACATTCTTCAATGAGTTTGATTGACATTCTCTTTACTGTACTGATGAAGTTGGAGAGGGAGACTGAAACATGATGCTTCAAAAGCATATGGAACGTTTCTGTATTACTTTTCTGCTTTTTAGAGATGATAATGGGATATGTTTAGAATTCACAAGTAGATTTGATGCTTTAATTCTTCGTTTCAGGAATCATCTGGAGAGTACTTTTTTGGAGGAAGAGGAAGGACAGCTAAATCCTCAGAACTTTCTTATGACCGTGAACTTGCAAGAAAACTATGGACCAGTTCTTATAATCTGTTTATGAAGTCGCAGCTTGTGTCCAAGTATACATCTTAATTGGAACATCAATTAGGAAAGAACATTGTTATTGTCGGAAATTTATTCATCTGTGTGGCTAAGTTGAACCAATCTGCTTACAAGTTACCAGAAGATATTGGCACTTGATTAGAGTGGAAATGGTGAGACTTGAGTCATGCAGCTGACTGCAAGTTCTTGCAAAATGGTCTTAGTTAAGTTGAATTTAGTTATGTTTTACACTTGTTTATCGATCAAATTTCAGCCAAAAGTTCGTCCTCTTGCAACCATGAAAAGAAATAGACCTCTTTACGTGTGAAATTGAAGATATAGTGCCCAATAATCCTTAAGGCCTTGAAAATACAAAACCTGCAAAAAGAGAATAAAACCCAAGGTAGCTCCATTCTAAATATGTAAAATGCATGTTTTACTACCCTAGATTTCACACATAAATGTGCTCATCACCATCTTTGTCTATCGAAGGCCGTCACATGGTAAGAAAGTGTGGCCTTTGGATTAATGCAATTTCACCGATCTTTGTGATTTTTCATTTCTGGGGCAAAGAAAGGGCGAGGGTGCCCTTCTAGGGTCGGGGTGTTTCCTTCCAAATGACAACTGCCTCTTCCAGCTGCAGGGGTGTTGCACGAAACCAAACCACCGATGGAAGACTTCAGAGGCAAAAGCCATTCGCTTAGCTGGGATGAGATACAGAAGAAAAACTTAGGCGCCCATGCTTCAGTCAATCAATATTGGTCAACTATTCTAAATTAATTCAGAACAGACCACACACACACACACACACAGAGGAATGGGTGAGTCGAGCGAAACCAGATAGGAGGACTTGATCCACATAGATGGAATGCATCCAACAACCAACTCTGTGGTGAATTAGCCCATATGCGAATGGTTCTCGTATGAGAATCTGATCCACTTTCGAGTCGAGCTCAAGCAGAAGCCCAAGTGATTCGAAGAAGAAGAATGTGGTGGTGGTGGTGGCCATGGGGGTCGACAGCAGCAACGAGAGCTTTTGCTATGTGGCATGGACAGTGGACAATTTTTCAACCCTTCTGCCAGCAATGAGGGGAGACCCTAGTTTACATCTATTTTCCATCTAGTTGTTTCCTTGATGACACACTAGAAGAAGATTTTGTTCTTGGGGCTGGTGTAGTGTCCTTAAGGTTAGGGTAGCTTCTCTTTCGTGGTCTTTGAAAGAAAGTGAGCAACAACCTTACTATTGATGTGTATCATGATACTTGGTTTCCCTCCTTACCTTTGGGTCGCGTTCTTAGCCATCCCGTTGATAATATTTCTAAAGTTTCAGACCTTATATACCTCAAGCTCACCAGTTGAATGGTAGTCTCATCATTCAATCTTTTTCTAGTTTAGAGGCTCAAGCTATTCTTAGAACCCCTCTTAGCCTGTTTCCACAGGAAGACAATTTAATTTGGAATACAGCCACGAATGATGTGTTTTCTATTAAAACCGCATACCATCTAGCTCCTTTCAATACTTGGAATCTTCCTCCAAGTAGCTCTAGTAACTTGGTTGATCCCATTTTTTTGGCATTAGCTCTTCTCTGGTCCTTGCCTTTACTCTCAAAGTTGAAACATTTCCTCCATCTGTATGGCTGTTGTTTACTCGGAGCTTGCAAAGTTTTGTGTCACAGGGAATGCTACTTGCCCTATTTGTTTAACTTCGGAATTACTTTGTTTTTCAGCACGCTAACATTTCCCTTCGTAACACCATACAGGCTCTCTCTGTTTTGGTTGAGGAGGGCTGTTTTGAGTTGAGGAGGGCAAGGTGGGTTTTTGCAGGGATAGGAATAATTGTCTTGATGTCCTTGTTGCTGTTAACAGTATTCCTCCTATCCACTCTATTCCTCATTTTAACATTTTTTTTTTCTTTAGGTGCTTGGGGGGTTGACTCTTGTGTTGGTGGCAAGGGTGTTATGATCAGGAACCACAGGGGTTTGTTTGTAGCTTTCTCTGCTTTACCTATGCCCTTAGGGATGACCTTTTGCTTGCTCGAAGTCTTCATCTTGATCACATTTCTTTGTTTCCTGACTGCAAATCCTTGGAGACTTTCTTGAATGGCTCTCCCCAGTAGGAAGAGCACAGTGGAGGGAGACAGGCGGAAGCTATTGTAAGAGAAGCATGACTAAGATTAGGAGGTAGAGACAACGAAGAAAGCTGCAGGTACAATGGGACAAGGCTCTACTGCTCTAGGCTCTTGGGGGCTAATGATCATACTGATAAGTTAGATAACTCACCCACAAGTAGCGTTTTAAAACATAGAATCAGGGATAGAATCGGTCCACAAATCTGAAAGCTCATTGATTCTAGGGTTCCTTGGAATGAATTGACTATGGACTCGGCCATAATCAGGTTTTGTTCACAACACCCAATTCAAATCTAAATGGATCGAATTCCCAATTTTTGACTGCCATGGGATCTAAAGTAACTTACCTTCATAAGAGATCCAATTATAGCTTCAGGAATCAATCGATGTCTACTGAAGAGAAGCCCAGCCCATTGATAGACACAATTCAAATAATAGTGTGCCCATAAAAAGGAGTCCACATCCTCTGTATCGGGCGGTGAAATGCGGTGAGCATTGGACGACTGAGAGCATCTGGACACGTATCCCAAGGGGTTTCCAGCCGCCTGATGTTCACTGTACCGGTGCAGCGGCTGCAGACAATTTTCACATCATAATAAGATAATCCCCTCCGATTTATTGTTTTTTATTCAACAACAATAAAGGTTTTTTTTTTTTAGTAGAACAACAATAAAGAGAGTGGGTGAAGAGATCGATTTTTGTCCAGTCTACTACTTCTAAACTACTTATCTGCAAATTTTCCTTTTTGGACTTGTGAGGTTGTGTTGCCTATGTATGCTTACTGATATTGTTACTTGAAAACTTAAAAAATAAGTATGTTCTTACTTCTGTGCGATCTCACAGTGGAAGATCACGGGTGTTAGATCCCCATGAATGGTACTTTCTTTATTTTTATTTTTTGGTGGATTCACATCTTAGTCTCTTGCCTTCTATAATATAATGCTGTCTAATTTTTCTTTCTTCTATTAGAATTTTGTCACTTTTTCCCCCCACTTTTAGAAGGAAAGGGTTGTGCAGGGTTTTGAGTTTTTTTGTTCATTGCTTCTATGAGGAATTTTGGAAACAACCTCTCCTGTGAAGTAGGTATAAGGCTGCGTACATTTGTCCCTCCCAGACCTTGCAGTAATAGGAGCCTCGTGCACTGGGTTGCTTTTTTTTTTTTTTATATATATATATATATATATTTTTTATTGTTTCTATGAGGAATATATTATTGGTGTGGCTGGGCTGGTATGAGGCATATATTGTTGGTGTGGCTAGGTTGGATTGGAACGTATGCTTTGTGTTCTGTAGAACTTAGGAATCTCGGTTTTTTTTTTTAAATAATAAATTGTTTCTATAAGGAATATATTGTTGGTGTGGCTGGGCTGGTAATGGGGTTTCTTTGATTTGTTGAATGGCTGAAAGCCCAAATGGGATTTGCTTTGTCATAATTGTTTTCTCAAGCATGGAACAGTCGATTCAAACTTTTATTTTTATTGTAATACTTATGTATCAACAATTTCTGCTTCATTTATCTATACATTTCCAATTCTGTTTCCACTGAAGTTTAATTTAATGCGTAACTGTAAGAAAACACGAGGAAAACAAACAAAATTTGAGTTGGGTTTAAGTGATGGTCTCTAGCTAGCATAGATAATAGTAAAACATGAGGAAAACGTGACTTTTGGTTTACGGTTTTGTTTCTACTAATCATATTGAATATCGAAGATACATCATCCAATAACAAACAAACAGTACCAGAAATCCAAGCACCATCCAAGAAAATAATTAAATCTAAGATTGATGGGAAAGAAATAACACAAATCCAATAAGGAATATTTACCTGTAAGGAGATATGATTGTGTTCAACATGGCCCAGTAGCAGATACAAGTCATGCCAGTACTATTGCAAGAGAGAGAATAAATTAGGTACAATGCGATAAAATCCAGAATGAGGAGTTATATTCTATATGGAAGTTGTATCAATGAGGGTTCATGATAGATATTAAGTTATAATAAAGATAAGATTTTTATTTTTTGTGTAGAGAGAGAGAGAGAGAGAGAGAGATAAGGGACGTAGATATTAGAGTTTTTTTTTTTTTTTTTTTGTACTGAATTTAGAGAGGAAGAGAGAATAAATTAATTAGGAAGAATGCAATAATTAAAATCCAGGATGAGGAGTTATATTTTATATGGAAACTATATCAGTAAGGGTTCAGGATAGATATCAAGTTACAATAGAGATAGGATTTTTTATTTTTTTGGATAGAGATAGGAACATGTGTGTGTGTGTGTGTGTGTGTGAGAGAGAGAGAGAGAGAGAGAGAGAGAGAGAGAGATTGGTAACGAATTTAAAGAGTATTTGAGTTCTATAAAAATTATAAATAAAAATATAAAGAGTACCAACAATTTAAGAAAACAAAAAGAATTAAGAAAAAAGATAATAAAGAGGGAAAAATAGTCAAGTGAAATATTTTTCACTTCGTGCTTTTATATAATAGTATGATATATATTTATATTTAATCAAATAAATATCTCTGCAAACATTATTGAATCCATAAAGAGGGTCTAAAAAGTTTAGAGCCAGGACATCATTTTAAGTGCTTGTATGTGTTGTGCACGTATTGTTTAATAACTTGCTATAATGAGCTTAAATCTTAAATGTTAATTACTGGTTTTAGAAACCATTAGCCCATTGTAGTATTATTATTAAACATATATATGGTTTCAGAAACTCAAATGAATACTTAATACATTTAAATTTTAATATTGAATTAGATAACTTTTGAGATTATGTTTGGGGGTGTCAAATTGTCATCTACATAATATATAAATGTGCTCTGTGATATAGCATAAGTATTTATTAAATGTAAGTTGTTGCATCTCTCATCTCTCTTGATGATCTGTGCCTCTAACTCATCAATAATGAATCAGAACTCTCTTTTTAAGTCCATTATACTCTGCACTCTTAGAAAATAGTTGTGTCTCCAAGTCTTGTACAACTTTGTTGGCATCATTGATATCTCTAGAGCTCACTACATGTCTCTCTCTTTTTGATCTCAACTCAGTAAGAGATGTTTTAAGGTCACATTTCCATCCAACCACTATTTCCATATCTTCATCATCAGAGTCGTTATCACTACTTCCACTCTTAAAATCACTAGTGGAACACTAATTCAATAGCCTCTTATGTACCTATGATGTCAAAACCATATCTATTGAATGTCTATTCCTAATGACTGACTCTTCTCCATAGAGATTTTGTAGTATGTCCCATATTGCCTTATATAATGTGTAAGTATTGACTTTAATACTCACACAATTTATCAGTCACTTTAGAATAGTTTTTCTTGCTTCTGAGTCAAACTTAAAACTTTTCTTGGAGTTTCTTTTTCCATTGGCCGCAACCATCCAAATGTCATTTTCTAGGATGCCCAAGTAAAACTTCATAATCTTCCTCTAGAACACAAAATTTGATTTTTTAAAAATAAGTACCCCCAGAATAAACCTTTCACTTACTGCCATATAGTAGTTGGACCACTCAATTGCTTATCAAGCTATCACAGAGCCAGGCTCTGATACCAATCGTTTGGTTTTGGATGACACTAAGAGATGGGGTGAATCAATGTGTTAAATTCTTTTTCATTTTCTAATTATATACTTAACATGACAATCATTGTTGACACTTTAACAAATATATACATAGTCTATTAATGTTGCCCAGAGCTACTATGTATAGTATTGATAATTCTCACTACTACAACTTACTCACATAAACTGTATTACTGTTTAGAGTTGTCTCACAACCCCTGCACTAAAATCACTGTTTCATACATACACAATCGTATGCACATCCACTCTGCAACCACTAAGTGGACAGGCCTATCAGATGTACCTATCCATCTTACAGTTAAGCACTGTATGATACAAACATGCTACCACAACACAAGAGATACATGTTTGGACTAGTTCTCTACATGCATGGAGTAATGCCCACTATCGAGCTCAACATTTATTCAAATACTGATTTTGATTGTACCCACAGCTAAGGGAACTTATTTCAGTTTCACCAATGACATAAAATGACTAGGTCATCACACATTTTTTTTCAGAATAATGTGAGACCACACTCATGACAAATAGGTTTAGGTAGTGGTAATTACCAAGGAACACACTATCCTCGCATCTAACACCCACTGGACACTGATTACAAAATTAAGATTGAGCTTATATCAATGCCCTATAATGAAATCTCATATATCATAGGTCGATAGAATCATAACCTAACTAAGCATACATACATTTATCCAGAAAATATATAACAAATGAATACAAGGGTAGAGGATGCTTACAATCCTTGTCTGAGATACCCGACAATGTTGGGGAAAACTTCGGAGATGTCATGGTGATGTTCGGAGACTCCTCAGCTTCACTGAAGCCTCCGTAAATGTTGCAACCCAAACTTGATAGTGTCTCAAGCACCCTAGCAGTGGTTATGTTTACAGACACACACTCCTTTCTCTTTTCTTTTCTTTTCCTTTCTTCTATTTTATTTTCTACTTTGTAGAAGCTCACTGTAGATTCAATAATGGCAAACACTTCTTCTCTCTTCCTCTCTTTTCTCTTCTTTCTTTCTTGGTAGAAGTCCATTTCCTTCCCCTTTCTTTGCTTTAATGCTTGGGCATTAACTCACAATCATCACCATTAACTACCATTAATGGAGCTTGAGCAACACTTCTATTGAAGTTATTGCAACACTTCTATTGAAGTTATTGCAACATTCAATGCTCACACAAGTGAGTGGATTACCTTTATTCTTCAATAGAATGGGAAAGACACAAACCCTAACTTTCTATCTCTCTTCTTTCTTCTACCTTCTATTTTCTTGACTACCACAACATTGGACTTTCAATAGAGTAGCATAAACACACCCACTTATCTATACCTCCATTAATGGAGTCTAAATACCATTCTCTTGAAGTGGAAGCCCCATTTCATGTAACCAACACAAAGGGGGAGCTTCTACTTGTTTTTCACCTCCTTCACTTCCACTTCTGCTCAATCTCTTTGCACAGAGATATCAGTCTTGAAAAAACAAAGAATATGCAAGTTGAATGGACCAAAATGAACTTTGGATGAAGGAGATATGCCCATTTGAAGTTAGACAAGGGGTCAATGAAAACTTTGGCCATAAAATGACGACCAAGCCTAGCATGTGCTCGATCCCCATTACCATTGAACAAAATTCGTCAATATGGGTATGTTGATATCTTGCGGGTGAAAATTGGGTGCTCGAATATGTCATAAGTCAAGCCAAGCCAATAAGTAAAGCCAAACCAATAAAGGTTCAGTCAAAATTGTTGGACTAAGCCAAGCTAAACAAAAGAATCCAAAGCCATTTAAGAGGGTCCCCCCACCGTCCAAATTAAACATAGCAACCATGTCTAAGGATATTAAATCCGTCTAAGGCATTTTGCCCTTCAAATCCATCTAAGCACTTCAAAGCCATTTTAGTACTTCAAAGATGTCTAAGGCCCTTTTGTCCCTTAAATACCTCAATAAATCCCTATAAATAGGACCCTTTTGATTCACTTTTACACATACGAATTCACCACCCATTTTCACCCTCTTTGTAAATTACTCTAAAACAAAATTCAAAGAGAATAGAGAAGAGAGATTTTTTGTGGGGAAACCCTGCTAACAAATCCGAACTCCCTCTGTGGGAAATCCCTATCCAAGCCAAGCCTCTGTGATCGTTCCCTTTTTATTTTCTCTTTCCCTTTAACCTTAACTTTATGATTTTTACCCTTGTGTAAAATCCTAGAAACCAAAATCAATAGAACCCATGTTTAAGGTCCAATCCTTGAAGCCAATGGTACTCTTGAAGCAAGAAGCTGACCCTGAAGTTGTGGTGTGGAAGCTACATCCGCCCATCCAAAAGACCAGTGCATCTCTAACTAATCAGGTAAAGAAATTTTGCTCATCTATTTCCTTACTAGTGTCAGTTATTTCTACATAGCCTGGAAGCGTTGCCTTTTTTTTTTGTTCTCTTTCATAGGAATCCCAACTTGTCTACATAGCCCGAAACCGCTGTCCAATTCTCTCAAACCATATCCAAACTAGAGTGGAAGCTTTTCTAAAATTTCTTTTCCTCCAAGAAAGAGAGATAAAAAATCAATTTTGTCCCTGAGTTGGGGAAATTACATAGATGACATACTTATAGGTAATCAGTTAATCTTTAGCATTTTTTTTCTCTTGTGATTTCATGCATCAATTTACATAGAATAATAATATTTTCATTATTTCATGTGGATAGCTAGATTTTCTTTTTCTATTATCTCATGTTGTAATTTTATAAGATAATCATGCATGTAGATAGGTTTAAATTACTCATCATTTTATGTAATTTTCATAAGCATCTTATCATTTCATGTGATTTGTGTAAGCATCTTATCAGTTCTTGTCATAATTGGTTGATTCTTTCCATTATTTCATGTGATTTTTTATGATAATAAATTTCATCATTATGTGATCACATATGATTTCTCATCATCGAGTATAACCATGTGATATTTATTTTCATCTCACATATATGGTTAAGTTAGATTTTTTTCTGGATAAGTTAGAATCATCTATCATCCCATTTTGATTTTATGATAATTGATTTCATCATTTCATGTATTAATAGGATGATTCTATTATTTCATGAACTCATGTGATCATATCATATAAATTGATTTATATTTATCATTTCATCTGCAAGTGACAAGTTCCATCATTTTCATGAGATTCATCAAACGTTCATTTTCACTATGATGTTATTTAAGCAATCATAACATGCATATTGGATAGAAATGTTAAAATTATCAAGGGAGAATATTCGAAGTCCAAGCATTTAATAGAAAGATCGAATTTTTGAGAGAGGTGGGTGCCTAACACCTTCCCACATTCGTAACCTGATACGGACCCCATATCTCTGGAATAGTCCATATATGAAGTCAAATTTTTTGGGGTTCAATTTTTCCTTAGGAATTAAACCTCGTACTCGAGCTCGATCCCTCGATCGAAATTGGGCTCACCAGCTGGGTTCTAAGCCCTAAATCCTAGGTGGCAACTCCAAGCAACATGTTTTTCCCATCCCCTTCCATGTCGTCTAGAACATAGAAGACATAAAGAAGCCCCAACAAACCTCGAGAAGATAAAAGGGAGAAAGATAAATAAGAAACCGCTTCCCAAGAAATGGAGCGAGGGATCACAACCCCAAAGAGTGAGAGTTATTTGCTCGAGGGGCAACAGGAAGCAAAATTAAGATCTTGTTTCCCGATCTTGGTCCTCACACCCTCGTAACTCGTAACCTCCTCCGTTGAGATTTTAATGACGTTATAGTTTTTTTAAAGGAAAATCCAGATTGGCAATGGCATAAGATCCTCATTCCTTTCATATATATGGGAAAATTATATGATACCCACTTTTGGGTTTCTCTTCACAAAATTATGCAACCTATGTTTCAGTTAACAAAAATATTACAAAACTACCCAAAACAGTATTCATCCCTTAAGTAATGAGGTTTTTTGACAATTTTACCCCCACCTTCCTTGTCCTAACCTTTCATATTCCCTTATTCTTTTCTTCCCCATTTCAGGGATGCAAATAGTTCACAGCCGCTGCAATTGCCTCATCGCAAGCTCCCAACTATACAATCACCTCGCCGCCCACATCTCATTTCACAGGGAATGAACTTCTAGCGCATGCCAATGTAGGAAATTAACGATAGAGACCAAATCCAAGCTAATGTATTTATATACATTAAGTCATCGTTTTATATTCGCACAACCATGGACATTGGACACAGATCAACGGGAATCTTACCAAACAAACAAGAAAAAAATATGAGAAAACTAACGAATTAATTCCCCGTGGGAACCAATTTCCCACACCCGAGGTGTTTTCTATTCTTCCCCATTCAACAATGGCCGACTACTTCAGTATCTTTCCAATGGCGTCGTCTTCTGCATGCGTATCCGTTGCTTTAACACCACGAGAGCCATCCTATTCCCACGAACATGGCTCGAACTAAAACCTCTCCAACAACCCCAGTCTCATCTTCTTTCTCTTCCCATTCTTTTCACAGCCATGACTATTTCAGAAGCTTTACCTTTCTGCGATCTCTCCGATTCAGGTCCAGTTAAACCCTCTGCCCCACTGGTTTCTTCCTCGAATGTTTACAATTAGCCGCTCTTGATCCTTTTCGGTAATTCGAACTTCGATCCCAAGCTTTACGTTGATATGCCCCTGAAATTCAATCTTTCGACTACAGAGCATGCTTTTGATAAGCTTCCAAGGACGGAGACCGGAATGGTTCTTGTCCAGGATCTCGAAAGGTTTATCGGAACGTACATGGATAGCGCTAGAAGCAATATGGTGTACGTTGAGCAGTTGGATTTCCTGGTGGAGCCCGTTGGTTTTTCCCAAGGTGGAGAATTTAGGGGTGAGGTAATGGGCGCTAGAAGTTCATTCCTCTTGGATAAATTAATTTGCATCCCTAAAATGGGGGTAGAAAGAAGAAAAGAAGAAGGGGATAGGAAAGGGTGGGAGAAGGGAGGTGGGGGTTAAAACTTTCCAAAAACGTCCCCAATTGAGGGATGAACATTGTTTTGAGTAGTTTTGTAAATTTAAACCTAAAACAATGTATATTTTGTTAACTGTAATATAGATTGAATAATTTTGTAAAGGAAAATCCAAAAGTGGGTAATCATGTAATTTTTCCATTGCTATATCTTGATAATGGGGGTTTTGGAGATTTTTGGTTGTGTTGGATCGATTGGAGATTTTTGTCAAAAGGTGAGAGGAAATGGTTAATTAAGATAGGACAAAAGATAGCAAAAACATCATCTGTAGTGAGTGCGGTGGTGCAGTGAGCATCAGATGGCTGAGAGGACCTTGGGACCTGTGTCCAAATGTCCTTAGTCATCCGATGCTCATCGCACCGTTGCACTCACTGCAAAGAATAATCACTCCAAAAGATAACCACTGAGGCGTTATGCAAATGAAGCAACTACCATAAGAGGCTTTTCTTACTGACTATAGTAAATAGCATGAAAATTGAACATGGAAGGAAGGATAATTCCATGGCATATAAAAAGTTAATGGTAACAGGGTGGGGTGGAGTGCGTAACATCGTTGTGGTGGAGAAGCAACCGGATTTGCAAGTGGGTGTGGCTGATCTTGGGGTTGAAAGCGGTTAGAAGAGGAGGAAGAAGAGATCAAAAATAAAAAAGAGAAGAAATCGATGATGAGAATTTAATAGGAGGGGTGATTTGACCATTTTAATATATTAAGAAAGAAGACGTCAGACTTCACTGTTTTTTTATGAAGAAATCGAAAGTAAGACTTCTCAAGGGGACCCATCCATGGGTTGCCAAATGGTTAGAGTGAATTAAAGATTGTGTGGACATGCACACGGTCCCAAGTTCGATTCCCCACCAAACCCCCCCAACTTCCAAGATGTACACTTCTGTTGCTTAAATGTGAGTTATCACTAGTAAGTGATGACATCAGCCTAACACTAGCATTCTAATACTCATATTGTCCTTATATTTTATGAGATTCCTAAAACATGCTTCCCTTATGATTTTGGGTTTGGGAAGCAGCTTGAAATCAGAGGAGAGAAAAGGAAGATCAGTACGAACTTGCAGGGGATGTAAAATGATGGAAAGAAAACATAGTCTGATAGTGATAGAGAAAGAGATTTTTTTTTTCTTGGCCATGGGTACTTGTAGAGAAGAAGAAACGCGATTGAAATGCGCTTGGGTGCACAGACCCATCTTCGTTGGTACTGGTCCTTCAGGTCTAGCTACAGCTGCTTGCTTAGCAATGAAAGATGTCCCTTCTCTTCTCCTTGAGAAGAGCAATTGTATAGCCTCTCTGTGGCAACACAAAAACCTATGACAGTTTAACACTTCATCTCCCCAGAAAGCTTTGTGAGCTTCCTCTCATGAGCTTCCCGGAAGACTTCCCAAAGTACCCATTAAAGCAGCAGATCGTCTCTTACATGGAGTCTTACACATTAAAATTCAAAATCAAACCCAGGTTTGGTCAGTCAGTCGAGTCGGCTGAGTTCGATCCTAGCTGTGGATTCTAGAGGGTTCGTACCCAAGACATGGAATACCTCTCTAGGTGGATCATCGTTGCCATAGGAGAGAACGCCGAGGCTGTATTCCCGAAAGCTCTAAGCTCTTCACTGATACAATCAAAAAAATAGTTCAATTCAATTACTGATTTGTGTGAGCTCACAGGTCCATGTTCTACCAAGGGAGATGTTTGAATTATCAACATTTGGGGTGGCCATGGCTCTTCTCAAATGGTTTCCTCTAAGACTAGTAGACCAGTTCCTGCTACTTGTAGCCAATTTTACTATGGCCAATACAGAAAGGTAAGGCCTTAGAAGACCCAAAACAGTCATCACTGCCTAACTCAGGTCGTTGCGCATAGTTCTTTCCCAATCCCTAAATTCGATCGAATAGGCTACTTTTGGGTATTTAGAAATGATGAGCGTATTATTAACCTTTAATATTAGATTGGGGCTTCATATCTGTTAAGGGTAAGTTTGTCTTTTATTCCACCATTTAACACTGTTGAGGAAAAATGGGACGGAAGTGAACATCTTAGAAAGGGGAGGTTGGTGATAGGTTTCAAAGTAAAGGGGATGTGATTAATAATAAGACAAACCTCAGGGAAGGGGAGAGTAATTTCTTCTTAAAAAATATAGGGAAATTATCCAGTACCACCCCCAAAATTGAAACTAACTCGGAGTAACCCCTAAAAATGAAAATAATGTCTACCGTACCCCTAAATTGTAACATTATTAACTGAAAGTGCGAAATGTCCCTTTTACCCTTATACTTAAACTCTAAAAAGAACCCATTTTCTTCTAAACTCTCTCAGCCGCAACCTTAGCTGGGAGAGTAAACCGTTAGCAGTAGAAGGCCGCAGCTCATTTGAGTAGATATGGCGACTCCTGCGAGGTGAGTCCGACAGCAGTAACCGAAGCTTAAAGGTTCTTCTTGCAAATCTTCAAAGGCATGTAGCTTGAAGCCCTAGCAGCAACCAAAGCTTGAAGCCCTAGCAACAAATCTTCGAAAGCATGTAGCTTGAAGCCCTAGCAGCAACTGAAGCTTGAAGCCCTAGCAGCAACCGAAGCTTGAAGGCTCTAGCAGAAGCCCTAATAGCAACTGGATTGACCCACATTTCCCGTATGTGAGCCAAGAACAGAAGGTAAGTGTTGTGTTAGCATCAACCTTTCCTTGATTTCAACCTTAAGGGATGCAACCTAGAGGACCAACCCCATTGAAGACAATATTATGTGTTCCCACTTGATGGAGTATGGGTTCTTCTGCTCTGGTCTTCTCAAAATAAGATGATGCAAGCCGCTGCTTTGGTCTTCTCAGAGAATGGGTTCTGCTGCTCTGGTCTTCTCAGAGAATGGGCTCTAATTTTATTCTAGATTCTGCTTCTGGTCTTCTTAAAATAAGTTATTTGATTATCAAAAGACATGCAGCTATGCCTTTGGACTCATACCCTTGAAGGTCCTTTGAAAGGGGCATTTTATTAAAAGGGCAGCTATGTTTGGGAGCTTGTAGCCTATATCCATGCTACCTTCAGAACATGGGAGCTCTGTTCTCCGTTGATTTGAGTCCATAAGCTTCAATCTTTATTGTTGTGTAGTATTCTAGTTTTAGTTCTTCTCATATGTAGGGTTGATTTCGATATCTATTTTTTTTTTTTTATAGACATGCCATGTCATTTAGAAGTAATAATGACTCCTCCAACTCCAAATGTCCATTAAATTATCGGAATTTAAGATGTGAATGTAATAAGAAGGCACCAGTGAAGATTTCTGAATCTATCTGGAATATGAACAAGCTCTACTACTGCTGTCCAGAGTTTCCAAGAGGAGGATGTGATTTTTTTTCATAGTGTTTACCAGTGGAAGGCATTCCTGAAACTACTGCACATGAAACCACAATATGTGAAAGGCTTATACAAATGGAAGAACATATGAAGAATGAGGTATAGAAGTTGATTGAAGAAATCTGTACTTTGAAGAATAGCTTGAATGTGATGGGTCAGTTTGTAATGGTTATTGTTGCTGTCTTTTTAATGTATTTGACTAGGTAAAGCTAGCTAGAAGCTTATGAAGGACATATCAAGTTGTAAGTTGTAATATGAATGAAAATGTAGTAGATATATAATTGTTTTGTCTAATTGTGGAGTGCTCTGTTTACTATCAACATTGAGGTACAAGATGGGTCAAAATTTATTGAAACTTTAATAAACAAGTCTTACACCAAAATACTACAATACCATCAAAGAGTTTGGCCGTGTAATCAAGACCAATGTCAAACACAGAACCACAATACTACAATACCAACAAAGAGTAAGGCTATGTAGTCAAGACCAATGTCAAACACATAACCACAATACTACAATACCAACAAAGAGTAAGGCCTTGTAGTCAAGAGACTCAAAACCAATGTCAAACACATAGCATCCATAAACGTTACACCACCAATAAAAAGTCACTCCAAAATCAATTTTTACACACCAATATTAATCAAAAGTATAACACTAGCTGTTCCCTATTTTCTACTTCCACCATCTCTTTTTTCATTAGCTCTTTTAGCCTTTATCCATGTTGCCTTCCTAGCCATTCTTTCCCTCTACCTATATTTTGCATCCATAACAGGGTTAGCTTGAGAAGCTTGAAATTTGGTCACCATTTGGGAGCTTGTAGCTGCATCCATATCTTGGTCCATTATCTTTCGCTACACATTAGGTCACAAAAATAATTTTGGTTAAGACTATTCTAATGAAAATTATAACTTATATAACAATTAGAGATTAAAATGTTTATATCTTGAAACCACCTCTCTTATTGGTAGATGATTCATTTTCCTGGTTGACTGGATCTCTTTGGCAAGTCCTCTTGTTATGCCCAAACCCTTTACATATGTCACACTACAATTGATTATCCTTTTTCCTCAGCTGTGAAGGTTCTTCTTCACCAAGCTCTCTTTTCTTGTTTTTCATGGGCCTACCAGGTAGCCTTTTCAATGGTGGAGGATGGCATGCATCATTACCTTCACTAGCAGGTGGTAAATTCCCTAAATCTGGTACTGGGTGAACCATTTCTCTATGTGCCATCTTGTATGTATCTACTATGTAAAATGGATCATAGTAAGCTTCAATATTACCCCTGATATGCTTGATTGATGCTGCAGCATGATTACATGGAATTCCTGCAGCATCCCAAACCTTGCAATAACAGGTGTTCTTTGTCAAATTAACCACAAACCTTGAATTTTCATCAATGACTTCAAATTTAACATATCCTGCTGGGATAGCCTTACAAAATTTTGTATCTTCCATAATCAGGGCCAACTTCTTCTGAATGCTTGGAGTCACCTTCCCATTCATATCAATAGCTTTTCTATGCCTTTTGTCCAATCTTTTCATCAACTTAGCTCTAATCCCATCAACTAGGGTTAGAATAGGCTTGTCTCTTAATTTTCCTACCCAGTTGTTGAAAGACTCAATCATGTTATTGATAATATGCTCACTTTTTGCTCTAAAATCAAAAGCATGTCAACTCCACATGGTAGGCTTGTTGTTTTTCATTAACCAATAATATGCTTCACTATTGCATTGTTGCATCCTGTCCATTGCTTTCTTGAAGATGAATTCATTTGGTGCTCTAGCTGCTTTCCAAAACTGAGTCTTCAACAACAGTCCTGGGCATGTGCCCTTGAAATTGTTGTATAAATGTTTACAATAATTTCTATGATGAGAGCATCATAAGGAAAAGTCTGAGAAATTACATCTATAAGTCCCTACAAAACAGATTATTCACACTTAATACTCTCTTGTTAAATATAGATAAATGAACTTATAAATATAGATTTCTAAAACAAGTCTATTACCTTCTACTTATCTGACATGAATGTGAGGATTATTTCAAAGTTCTTCACCCCAAGTGCTTCCTCTAGGCAATACGGGAAAAATGACCAACTTTCTTCGTTTTTCACTTCAACAACCCCAAATGCAATAGGATATATTCCATTGTTGCCATCCACTGAAACTACAGTCAAAAGGACTCCACCAAACTTACCTTTAAGATGACATCCATCTAGACCTATAAAAGGTTTACAACCATTCAAAAATCTATTTTTGCAAGCTTGGATGCACACAAAAAGTCTCTTGAATTGTATAGGTTTAGTTAAGTTATGTCTCTCATATGGATGTAGCTTAAAATAGGTACCAGGGTTAGACCTTCTCAACAAATGACCATATCTAGGAAATTGAGCATATGCATTGACAAAGCTCTCTTCACTCTCTCCTCTTGCCAGTCAGTGTGCTTTATAACACTGTAGAGACTATGCTTCAAAATCATATTGTGTGTGTAAAATTGACTGCATAGTCTTCAGAGTCATATCTAGCTCTGATTTCAACATTGGGGTAAGTTTTCTTGCTATCCACCTATAAGTTACATTCTTGTTCCTTTTTGTAGTTCCACTACTCCAAGTGTGTGGACCTAATGTCTTGATCTTAAAGGTGGATTTATCCTTCATAATATATGCATGTACCCTCTAGTTGCAACCATCTTCATTACACAAAGCAGTTACCCTAGTCTTTTCATTTTTTTACCTCAAAATATCAATGCCCTCCTGTATAGCAAAAGTTTGAAGGGTAACTCTAAAGTGATACACATCATAAAACACAGAGTTTAGAGCAAAGTCAACCCTTGTATTTGTTTCCTTGTTATAATCTTTGTCAAACCCTCCATGATACTCATCAGAGTTATAATCCATATCACTGTCAACACCTGGGTTACCATCTACATCATTATATCTCATATTGAACTCATCATCTGAATCACAGTTGTCATCATCATCAGACTCACTGTCTTCCTCTGACTCTACTTATTCTCTCTGTCACTGTCATCATTAGCTTTATACTCACTATCTTCATCATCATTAGAATTTACATGACTAGCTTGCATTTGCTGATTAACTTCTTTTCCCTTACCCTTAACAAAAGCAGTAGTGTTACTCTTAGCTCTAGCAACACCAGATGTTCTATCACTTCCACCAGCTGAGAAACTGGACCTACTAACACTTTTCAAAAATTTTCCATCAATGGTTTTTGCATCAACTCTGGTAGTACTCATATTCTCAATGCTTCCATTGTCCCTTCCAGTACCAGTAGCACTTGAAGAAGCTTTACCAAAAGCACCACATCTCCTAACAGTATGCTTCACAGGCCTATTGGTATTAGCACTTGGACTTGGGGTCACATTGGTCATTTTTTGGATATTTTCTTTTTTTATTACTAGACCAGAGTATCTATTAATGGTATACTCTAAAGTATTGTACTTGCTTACATGTAGATCATACACACATACCTTGATCACATCCACATCATCATGTAAAGAAAACATAGTAATAACAATCTTGTCATCATCCACATCCATTTCATCTAGATTTGGCAATATACACTTTAACTTGAAGCTTACAGTATGACCTACATGGGTAAACTCTCTGATAACAGTATTATTTACATCTAACACCATTTCCAAGTGAGAATAGAAGTCTAGATCGACTAATAGCTCTGCATGCCTCCCATAGTAAGTGTAGTGAATTAGATATCTTTTTTTCATTGCTCACAAATTTTAGAACCACAGTCAAATTAGGAAACTGATCACAAACTTGTTCAAAGAAATGGGAATTTGGAAAACATTAATAAAATACTAGCAAGAACATCAAGCATGACTAGTGACTAACAAAACACAATATTATTTCAAAGGAAAAAAAATTACACCACAAAAAGCTTTCACAGTCATGCCAAAGCAATCATTGAGCCTTCACAGTCACATGAAGTATCAATGATTGTGAAATACCATACTATCAACATAATAGAAGCATGATTCAGTCCTTATTTGCCAAACAAACATCAAGTATAAGCAAGGAAAGTCACCACATTATCTACATCATCCAAGTGTGATTCACTCCACTCCAACACAACAATTAAATACATAAAAGGTCAGACAGTAAGAAGTTCAAAGGCAACTCATACATAAAGAACAACACATATTCTGTCAGCACCCCCACATCACATATGAACAATTAAATACAACTTTACTAGAAGAGAACTCTTTTGTGACAAAGTAGGATAATTCCCTTGAAAGGAAAACAGTGGTGTCTACTGTCCACATAAGGAATATTTCCCAGTTTATAGCAGGTTCATATATTGGATTGTTAGAAGGGCATCATACTCCATTAAATCTTTTGAGGGGGAATTCAGAAGAATAGTTCATTTAAAGGTAATACATCTACTAACAACTAAGAAAAGAACTCCCAAATAAATTTCAAATACCCAAACATTAAAGATTGAAGATGCGAACCCAGATAAGAGAGAGGGATTTTAGAGAAAAAAATCCCAAAATGCAAACACATAGCGTTTAGGGCTTTCACTTCGCAAGTAAACAGAGCTAAAGCTTCATCGCCCTCCTTCATGTAATCTTCGCATGTGAATGTCGTAGAAGAAGTCAGAGCAGAGGTTAGTGCTTTCACCAGTGTAGTCTTCGTGTAGTCAACGCAGTGGCGAGGGAGCAGAGCAGCGCAGCGACGATGGAGTAGAGCAGCGCAATGGCGATGGAGCAGAGCAACACAGTGGCGATCGAAAGGTTAGGGATGGCGAAGCAATAGCTGTCAATTTTAGGAAAGTATTTCAAACTTCTCTGCTTTACTAATTGGGGACGAAGGTCAATAGCGTAACTTAACATAAACATAAGGGTAGATTCACCATTTAGTAAAAAAAAATGACTGATGACATCATCACTTAATACTTTAAACCTAATGGAATGGGTTTTTTAGATATAATTTTAAGAAAGTGAGGAGTCTACTAGACATTATTTTCATTTTTAGGGGTTACTCCGAATTAGTTTCAATTTTAGGGGTGGTACTGGATAATTTCTCAATATATATATATATATATATATAAAGCTAAGTAATAATTGATGCAATATCCATAATTTTGTGGTGTTCGATCTACTGGTTCTAGCCCTAATAGCTAGAATATGGACAACATATATTATAGAATTGTTCATTGATCACCCTTGGGCCTTGGTCGTGGGTGCCATGGTTTAAGATATCAGAATTGATCTTGGGATAGGTAAGGTCAATGATTCAATCCCAATTCGGATCAGTCTGTATTAAAAACTACCTAGGTTATCATTAAAAAAACTGATTTTGTTTTTTACCTTATTACCCTTCATCTGTATTGATCCAATGATATTGTATCACGAAAGAATTAAAATTGAACAGAGTCAATATCAGTCTGATCCATCCAATTCAAATTGATCCAATTCTATTTCTCAAACCGTTGTCGGTGTTAAAAGGTAAAACCGTCCGGTTTTACATCCCTTTCTTTAGTTTAAGGCAAAAGATTATGTACATGATGCATGCATGACCAAGCACATACCAGATGGATGGAATTGAGGGGATGAACCATAGACACTCATCCCCCATTCAACGGCTTTGTGCATGATTGTACATCTGACACGATAGTGTTAAAATAAAATTAATGATAGAAGTTATTGTTAGATCTTTACCGTCCATCAATACTGCTTTGTCCGTTGTGGTTTCCTAAAAAGGAAAGTGAATTTCTCTTGAAATTTTCCATTTGGTGGAAAGCGAGATGACAAAAGTAACCCTAATGTTCACGGATATTACGAGAACACTGAAAAGTTTGAATTCGACATTCGACCCATATGACGAAAATGACCTTTACGGAGTGAGTCTGCGTGGCCCTCTCTCTCACATTCACAAAGTGCCTTCATGACCCTTTCAGTACATGAACTTGACCACTGACTACAGGACATTATTTTATGTTACGGTCTTTCCCTATCATTTATGTCACCAAACGAGTGACCACACTAATTGTTACATCTTTGAAATTATAAAATTTTACCTATTAAGATTAGCGATGACGAATCCAAAATGAAAATGATGGCAGGATCAATTACAATCCTGTACTTTCCCTTAGAATATCCATTGTGCATATCCTCCAAATACCCTTTTTGTTTTTTTTTTTTTTTAAATGCAAAATAAAAGAAATTTATTCACACAAAAGTTAAACAAATTAGTTAAATAATAGTTGTCAATGAAGCCCTCTTTAACTTCGACCAAAACAAAAAAACAAAGCCCTCTTTAACCCCCTTGGGGGTTGCTTGGTTGCTCAATTGACAAAGATTAACACCTCACACTTAAGAGGTCATGAGTTCAACTCTCCTTGGGGTTTTTACCTATGAAAAAAATGGGAATTAAGAGGTCACGAGTTCAATTTCTTCTTGGTGCCTAACTATTTAAAAGAAAAAAAATTTTGTTGGAAAATGCAGCCGAATTTTTGCATGGCAATCATATTAAACACGTACCGTATACTTCCGTGCACGTTTTATTACACCAAATATCTAAAAAGTATTATTTTTTTATGGCACGGTTAATTGTCGTATGTATCTGTTCCCGTATTATTAACATTCCCGAACCTACTAACTATGCTTATCTCATGGGAGGAAACTTTCTGCAGAGTTCCATTACTATTAATGGGTGGCTCTTTAATTTTTTATGGGCATAGGCATCCCAAGTAATTCAATCTTATGGTTCTTCATTATCTGCATGCATATGGTATTTTTTTCTTAGTTGCTCATTTTGTATGGACTTTCAATTTAAGGTTTCTATTCAACAGCCATGGTTATTGGAAAACTTATTTGAATCCAATCATTTGGCTCATTAACAACATTAAAAGTAGCTCTACGTAAGCCTAGAGCCTTGAGCAATTGTACAGGACCATACATACTAGTATAGAATCAATTCTATTACCTTTCTGGGTGGAAATGCCACAACATGGACATTCTTATCAGCAAGAATTATTGCAATATGATAATGGCTAGGAGAATTTGAAAGGTATTGTGGCATTAAGGTCACTTTCCCTGATCACCTTGCTTCAACCACCTCACTTTGACTTTGCTATCCACCCAAAGCTCTACTCTCTAGAGCCCATGATCCTCCGTATATATTATATGTACACTTTACACGACCCTTCTAGCTTTCGATTCCATGCATGTTCCTTGAAGATGCACAATTTATTGAAACGAAGGCTCCGTTTGGTTGCAAGGGAAATGCAAATTTTTGATGTAAAGTGAAATTTATTTCCCAAGGGAAATAAATTTTAGATGTTTGATTGCCGGGAAAATATATTTACCATGTGAAAAAAATTCCACTTAAACATTAAAATTTCTCTTTTCATTTCCCGACCAAAATAGGAAGAAAAATAAAAACCCTATTCACGATATCTTTCTCTCACCTTGCTCGCGACTCACTTTCCCTGCCCTGCTCGATACTCACTTTCCATTGCTGAGTAGTTGAGACTCTCAACCCTTGGACTGATTTTTTTTCTGTTCCCTCAGTCTAGGAAGCAGTGGATTAGGGTTTAAATCTTCTTTCTCTGCATTTTTATCCTCCACAGAGCCGCCTCAATCCTGTTTGATCCATCCCATTTTCGGCGCCTGTGACTGAGAAAGCCAAAGAGCTTTCTTCTCAGATTGAGAGATTCAAAGTGAAGTAAGTGATGGGTCGTGTAATCCGAGCACAAAGGAAGGGAGCAGGGTCTCTCTTCAAGTTACACACACCATCGCAAGCGGAACACATATTTGAATTGGGAGGATTTTTAGGGCCAAAATATATCTTCTTTCTCGCTCGGATAAAGAAGCTTTAAATATCAGGTTTGATTTCTTTCTCTATTTTGTTCCATTTCATTCTATTCCATTTTATTTTGTTCGCTTCAACTCCTTAGTCCTCAACGAGCACAGAACTCATCTCAAGTATTTGATGAAATGTGTCACAGAGATAATATATCATGTAATACTGTATTAAGCATTTATGATTCCTGTTATGGCATTTAGACTTCGATAATCAAGAATCAGACTTACTGCATTAAGTCTAAAATGTGTCATAGAGAGTGAAATTCCACATGGTCATTGATACATGAGCTGCAGGTCTCTGTGTTTATGAATTTCAATGGTAACATCTTCCTCTTATCACCTCAACAATACTGCTACAAGATTAGAAATAGTTCATTACAGTCGCTATGCCTTAAGTGGTCACCTGCACCCATACTTTCTCCCACTTTGGCCTATATCTCCCCACCCAAATACTAGAAAGATAGATGGCCTGTTACTCCTGTTACATGCAACTATAAGAGTTGGATGAGCTACATTATCTACTTATTTTCTATCATTTAAGTTTGGTCTTCTATTTACTAAGTTATGTTTAGATATTTATGTGTCATGGGGTAGTGGGAATGGTTAATGAAATTGTAGAGAGTATGGAATAGAGTTCTAAATGGGATGGGGAACAGTAACTTTGTTTTTCAAGTCCTATTTAATTTGGTGGACTTCTTAAATTACTGATAGATTGATATCTTTTATTGCTGCCAAACTTTGTTGTTTTAGGAATGGCTAAAGAAAAAGATAAATTAATAAGTTTTAAGTATTCACAACATTAGAATCTTATACTAAGTAGGAAAGCTATGCTGCCTGTGTTGTCAGGCAAAACCATGGAATCCCCAAGTCTTCTCGTAAGAATGAGTGATCAAAAGGGAATACTCATGGAGTCCCAAGTTTAGTGGAAAAGCATCCAAATAAAGCATTTTGGGTTCTATGTTGCTACTGCTACAGAAATTTACTGTTGTCTTTAATATAGGATGCATAATTCCCTGCAGTCACTGGGTACAATATAAAAAATAAAATTATAAGCAAAACTATTACAAACCCAACCTTGACTATCTACTTGACTGGATCAACTGACCACTCAGTTCGAGTCACATCCATTTCTTGTGGTTTCTTTACAAGGGATTCATAGAAGTGCAACCAAGTTTATATAATGGTGTGCTTGAAGATAATACTTAGAAGGGAGAGATCAAAATTGGCTTTAAATTCATAGCAAATGTATGCATTTTTGTTTTTCAAATTTGTTTATGCATGGATTTATGTCAGCCCTTTGAATCTAGAATTAAACAGAAGTCAGCACTGATGATCTCCTAATATACAGGTAGAAGTGCAAAAGGAAACAAGAGTATGTACTGAGCTGGACAAGCTAAAACCAAAGGCAATGTATGAAACACTCTTCAGTTTCTGGAGAATTCCTTAGTTGAAATTTTGAGTGCATATACATGTTACGGACTGGTTGCTAATTTTCATTTTACTATCAAAGCTGATTGGTTGAATGGGGTGTAACTGGTTACAATTTAGTAAGTTTGGTAGGATTACTAGTTTTTTAAAATTTTAAATCTATTTTACATCAATTTCACATCCATCCAAACAACTCTGGGAAATTAATTTCACTTCACTTCTGTTGCAACCAAACGACTCAAAAGGGAAAAAAAAAATTTCCTTCACTTCCCTTCCCTTCCCTTCCCTTCCCTTTCCCATTTCCCTTGCAACCAAACGCAACCAAAGTGAAATTGAGGATGAAAAAGAACTAAAAACGTCTATCCAACTAAATAGTAATAGACATAGCATCCATCTCATATAATAATTGGATGCTCCATAGATGGTAGTGCAAGGTAATCTTGAGGAGACATACAATGCAAGTTATAACTATCAAGGGTGGAGCAAGGAACAATGTAATCTAGATCGGCCACACATTTATATATGGTGTGAACAATAGAAAAAGGGGAGGGGGA
The DNA here is from genome assembly GCF_013358625.1 of Macadamia integrifolia. Taxonomy (NCBI): domain Eukaryota; kingdom Viridiplantae; phylum Streptophyta; class Magnoliopsida; order Proteales; family Proteaceae; genus Macadamia; species Macadamia integrifolia. Next base: position 12,422,990 of record NC_056563.1, on the reverse strand, counting down.
GACATTTTGAAATCCACATTTATTACGAGATAGCCATATATAGTACATGGTAATAGCAACAAAAGAGAATTGTAAGATTTTATTACAATGTTGAGGAACAAGAAAAAAATCAAACAATTCAACTAGCGAGGAATAGTGGAGGTATCTAGTGCTTATCCCCAAAGGCCTATCATCCTAAATATGTTTAGATAAAGAATAAGATTAAAAAAAAAATTATACTGAGATGATTCATTTTCTAATTCACAAGGGCATAATGGACTAATACAAATAAGATTAGCCACCTTATCCCTAGTAGCAATGCCATCAATCAATACTTTTCATAATAAATTTTTAAAATGAGGATGAATTTTGACCTACAACACCTTCCAAACCTTGCGTCAAAAAATTCGAGGCCTATCTAATCCTATTCTGGAGAAGAAACTTAATGATATAGAGGAGGTTTCAGAGGAGTTCCTAGAGTGTTTGGACCGGCAAAAGATCAAACGATCTGGCAGAAGATATTAATAGATTCTTTTTTGTAAATTTTTAATATTTTTTAGCAATGCTGTTGGAACCATAACTTTTGACTCGGCTAGCAGTTTGCGAGCCATAACCCCAATTTAGAAATAGTAGCCAAGGCCCTAGAGATTCTCCCAATTTATCCATGTAGGCCCCTCAATGAAGCCCGTGAAGTTTAGTCATCGAAACTAGGGTTTTTTCTAGTTTCCTGTAAGGTTTACCTTTTTAGCCTCGTTGCTTATTTTAAAGTTTTTTGCCCCATCCTTAGAAGTGACCTAACTATATAAGGTCTCTATGGGAATTTTGTATGACATTTTGATTTTTAATAAAAAAATACAGTCGTTTTTCTCTTCTTCCTCTCTAGAATTAGATTTCAATTTACCTTGTGAATTCGAAGGTGAGACCGTGTTAGAACTATATCTAAACTACTACAATTTAACCATTGTACAAGTAGTTCTTTTTTTGCTAACGACGGATATCCAGGCCTTCGGCCTGATTAGTCCCACAGGCCCATACTAACCCCATAACCACATGGATTGGGCCATACCGGGGTTGAATGAGAACCATTCAACTTTCACTGAAAGCAGTGAAGAGCACTAAACACCCAGTGTGAGTGGCCTAAGGTGTGCCTAATGAGAGTCGAACTTAGGACATCCGAGTTTACGGCTCGTACCAAGTTCGTTGCTCACCAACTGTGCTACCCTCTTGGGTTCCACTGTACAAATAATTAAATTACCACTTCAAGATCAAAGATAAAACCGACCATCTTAAGAATGGGAAAAGATAAGGGTCTTAATAATTGATGGGAAAATATACGTTGGAACTAAACACAAGCGCAAAATTCATTATCCCCTTGGATGAATCCACTATCCTCCAAATACTTTTACCTAGTTGATCACTCATATGAAAATATGAACCTCTTGTAAGAGGAAGGCTAAGTTTTCCTTTATCCGTGGAGTAGAAATCTCTTTGTGAATGATGTGGTAATGTGATTAGACACCTATATCATCGTTAAACTCTTCCCTTATCGTACAAGTTGAAAATATTGTTCCCATACTATCCAAAATGTTATATGCTCTTAGATGTGGAAATTCCTTTTTCACCATGGGTGTAAATTTTTTGATCCTAAAAGGAATGCTAGTATTCAAAATACAGAAATCCTAATTTACATTGTAAGGCCCACTGTGCTTACGCTTTGTGGTTAACGTTATCCGTGTAGGCGAGCATCCAAAATTTGAAGCCAGTACCACAATCATTTTCCTACCTCTCAAAAGTAGATAGAAAGTCTATATAGTGTGATAGCAAAAGTTTTATAAACATTGCAATTTTGACCATGAAATATTTAGAGAATGGCCTATATTGGCTATTTGTCAAATTCTATACTAACTCAATCTTATATCCTTTCCTTTATTAACATTTATTTACTTAGTGGTAGTCTTCTTTTATTTATTTATTTTTTTTCGTCCAATTGATTGAATTGAAATTTGACATGTGAACAAAGGATGTTTGGATAAGCATTGCTATAAAACTTCAGTCCCCATCAAACCTACCATATAGTAAAAATTGATGGAAGTCCACAAATACCTATAGATAGGCCAGCAAAACATGCTCTCAACTACGATACCAAAAATCCTAAACTTTTGGGATTTAAAGCCAAAACTAAGATCAAAACCACCAAAGAAAGCTAATCTAGTTCATCTAGGTTAATTCAATGGTTTAGCTGTTGGAATTTCACAATTAGTGTGCTGTACCCTAAGCATTTGGGCTCTGTATCATTACATGATGCATGACAACTAGATTGAGACATGATGTCCCTTTAGTAATGTTTGTCTATATATCTCTCACCAATCCATCGCTTAGGGCGATCCAATAGTATGATGGCAAAACATTTTTTACATACCCCGAAGGCATAAGCGTTGTGGTTTCCACTAAGGGCAGCTGCGTATTTTCACTCAAGACTATGCCAACTGATTTTTTAGAATTAATATTTATTGTGATGTGTGATAAAGTGTATGCAATGCATGATGCAAGTAATTCCATCAAAATTAGCATATAAAAACATAAAAAAAAGAGTATTGTATAGTACAACATATATGCAAAACATATTAGAAGTTTGACCTAAATCTTTTCCCCAGCAAGATCGCCACTACAGGAACATGGTACGCTAACAAGGGCATACTCATCATCGCCAGACTCCTCATTTCTCACCACGGATGCTATATTGATGATGAAGATGCCCTTGCCAACGTTCTATGTCCTCATAGGTGGTAGAGGTTGGGGTGCCAATGGGGTTAGGATGTCATTGCAGGTCAAGGTAGAGCGGTCGATCGCATAGAGACAATAATGAGCAACCCAAACCAAGGAGATAGCAAAGGCAAAGAGTGGTAAAAAAATGCTTGATCAGCCCGATGCTGCCCCTAAGCCAGGTCAGCACTTTTTTGGGTTGGAATTTTCATGCCCAATGTCTGGTGGAGCTTGTGTTGAGTCTGGCCCGGCCCAATTAGGGTCAATTAAGGCCGTGTTGGGTTGGGTTAAAACCGACAGGGCTGCGCTTGGGTTGAGATACCTGACATAGGGTTGGGCTATGCCAGAGCTGAATTAAGATACCGAGAAAATAGGTTGTCGGGGAAAACCTCTGATACCATGCAAGGTTCTAAAACTCGGAAACGGTCATGGGATTGGTCAAGGCCAACCGTTTTGATACTGTTTCGAAATGGACTGGATTGTACCTTAACGGATAGATCTACTCTTTTTTTTGTTTTTTGTTTTTTTCTTTTTTCTTAAAATCAATTTTTATAACAATTTTATCCTTGGGTCATACATGTGGAATGGGATTGGAATGGTCAGAATTAGGGATCGATACCATTTCCGATCCAATCAATACTGACTGTTCCGTTACGTTTTTCATAACCATGATACCATGTTAGAACTGGTAAAATTTTGTGTATTCTATTATAGGGGATGCAAAAGTGAACAAGAAAAGAAATAATAGAAAAACAAATATTGATACAATCAATTACAAGATAAAAAAATATTGCCAAGACTTATAGCTGATGGGTCCATATCTAGTTAGATTTACAATCTATTAAAACTAACAAAAATAAAGACAATTTCTTGGAGACATTCACTAATCTATTACTCATATTGAGATTATCATCCTTCTTTTCACAATTAGAGAGTGTGGCCTAAGGATGTGAATTTAAAATCGAAATCATTTACCTAAATCAAATCGAATCGTTTACACCTAAATCGTAAAACCGTTTATTATATGGTTTGGTTTTGATTTTAAAATTGAAACTGTGATTTGATTTTAGTTTTAAAGTATAAACAATTGGTAAATCGTTAAATCGATTAACATATACATAGTTAGTTTAAGTACTTCAATATTAAATTTACATATATTTAAATAAAATAGTTCGAGTTTACATTAAATAGCTACTAAAAAATCAGATAACAATAAACAATTCAATTCTTTTTTGGTAACGAATAAAAAATTCAATCCAATGTTACAATTTACATCCATGTTACTAAAAAGTTTAGAGGCACAATAGATGTTTGGATTAAAAAAAAAAAAAAAGACACAAGAAAACCGATTAAACCAAAACTGTTTCTAAATAGTTTCGATTTTAATGTATGAAATAGTTTATTAAATGATTAAGTTTTGATTTTACTTAAAAAATATTGCATCAAATCGTATCAAACCATCTACACCATAATCAAACCTGATTAACCCCTGTGGCCCCCATTGAGCACAAAAGGTATGCCCAAATCAATGCCCTTATTTTTATTTCAAAACATGTTCTATTTATTATTATTGTTTTGCAAAATCATGTTCTAATTTAACTTTGGCTTGCTTAAGAAAATGACTTAAAAGGAGTCTAGCCCCTTACTCCCCCCAAACAGCTTAGAAGGAACAGGTGGCATGTACAGAGTGGGTTCTAACTTCCAAGCATTCTAAAAAAAAAAAAAAAGGCAAAATGGTCGCGGTACGTGCAGAAAAATAGGAATACGGAACGTTCGGAGCTCGGTGAATGTTCACGTAAGTGATATGATTGACACATGTTAAATATGTTAATCCTGCTAACAGAGTTGTAAACAGTTACAACTCTGTTTAATATTATTAATAATTAAATAAATAAATAATAAAAATCCCAATATAAGCGGACTCCTCCTTTCATTCCGCTTAGAAATCTCAATCCTCTCTTTCTCTCTCTCCTTGCTTCTTCTTCAAGTGTTCCTTCTTTCTTCTTCCTTTTTCACTGCTCTCCAATCTAGTTGAAGTTTTGTTTACCAATTTCAGTGAAGATTTGCATACATGGTAAATTTTCATAGGTTAATAATATCTATCTAATGAGTAATAATAAAATCTTAGATATTCAACAGCTTTGTTTACTTTATAAATTCAAATTTGTCTTTTGCCATACGTGCAAACTTTACTGTCCAAATCCCTTCCCTGATGATTAATATGTAAACATGGTATTTGGATATGTGTGGCCAAATCTCTCATATGCTCAGTGCCTTTTTTCTTATCTCATCTTATTTTGAAAGAGAGAGAGAGAGAGATGATAATGATGATGGCGGACTATAAAAAGAAGGAACAACGTTGAAGAAAAGCAAGGAGAGAGAGAGAGAGAGAGGAGTCCACTTATATTGGATTTTTATTTTTTATTTATTTATTTATATAAAAAAATATTAGACAAGTTAAAAACCACATCTATCATCTCTTCACCCTAAAAACTAGGAATCAGTTACAATATAAAAAACTAATAAATGATTTAGATTAATCTAAACTTAAATGAACGATTAATATTAAAAGAAATTGAAAATAAAATTACAATACATACGTCTTGTTACCACTCGCCCAAAAAAAAAAAAAAAATTCCCAACAAGCAATTCATATGGTCCCGACTCCCATCTACTTATAAACCACCTCCCTCAAAATAATTAAATGAGCCTCAAAAGATTAAATATTATTAAGACTTTAAAGACATCTGATTGACTCTGTAAGTCAAACCACGTCACTCTGGTGTTTTTCATTTTCACATCATTCATACTTCATGCTGACCTGGATCACACTTGACTTGAGAACACAAGGGTCCGAGTTGACCCAGATTCTGACTCGGAGAGTCGAGAAGAATCCAAAGTCTACGAAACCCTAATTCCCCATTCTCTCCAACAAACAAAAGAGTGATAATGTGAGGGTATCTCAGTCAGAAAGAAACCCATCAAAGGCAAGCTAGTCTGCATCCTCTCTACCCCACACCCTGGGGCTCCATAGGACAATCATGTTTTCCTAATCTTGGAAAGAAAATGAAGATTATGAAGGTGACCCAAACCAGAAGATTCCTCTTTTTCTTTGCATTTCAATCACCATTGAAGTCTGGAGACAATTACCAACAAACCCTGACCAAATAAAGTTAACTGCCTCCAAAATTTATACCAGGATTAGATGGTGATGCTGCTGCTGCTGCTGCTGCTGGAAATTGCAATTATTCTATGAAGGGAAGCCTCGTTTAGTGTGTGGTACCCATTTTTAATTATGTCTCCCCTCCCCCTCCCCCTGCCCCTTGGGCCTTGATAAAAGAGACAAAATGATGAAGAAGCCAAGCGAGGAGAAGCAGACACTAGATTAAATATATAAAAACACATCCCATCGGTCTTGTCATAACAAATATATTTATGTACATGAGAGATTTGCTTTGGGATCAATGTTCATGAGAGATTAGCTTGGATTTGCAGAGAAGACTCAACACAGAAGGGAGGAAGAAAGGTTGCAGAGAAGATAAAAAGGAAGATAATAAAGAAAGGAGAGGAATGGGGTCTTTCTCGTTTCAATGTTTTTGCTTTTTCTTGATTTTTTTTTTTTTTTTCATTCTCATACAAAGAAAGAATTATTACTACACAAACAATTATCCTAGCTGTACAAAGCTCCTCACTGTTCCTCTCTGCCCATCTGTTCTTTCCCCTTTGGTCCCTTTGGACCAAACAAATAAAACTTCAAAACTCACATCAATTTAAAAAGAAAGAAAAATCAGAGAAATAAATATCAAAAGCCACAGAAAATGAGAGGTGGGTATGTCTTCTTGGATCATCCAGACGGTGACTGGGTTGGATGGAATTCCAAGGCACTCAAAACTCAAAAAAACTCGCCTCCTGCTTCTCAACAGCAAAATCAACAATCTCTTTTCCCTGCTACTAAAGAAAAAAATAATAATTAAAAACAAGTACAGAAAAGCTTGGAAGAAGAGAAACCTAAAATGACCATTTAAAACTCCAAGAAAAATAACAGTTGAATGATTCAGTGTACATATATAAATATTGAAAACCCAAAAAAATTAACTAACTTGAATGAGTTTAGGAAGCTTGTCACTGTGAACTGTTTGGGTGTTCATCACCACTATCAGTAGATTGAGTCTGATGGTGGCTATGAACCAGTTGATGATGATCCATGCCATGTTGCTGCTCTGAACTCATACTCAATCCGGCACCTCTATTGTAAGCATTAAGAGCTGCCAACATCCCCAGATTCGTCTCTGAGATGCCCAGACCCAGATGCTGAGATGCAACCATAGACCCAAGTGGAACCGAACCAAGCCCACCAGAAAAGTTTATTCTGGGCATGAAATGTAGAGGCGCTTGAAGTGTGTTCCCAGTAGCTGTAGGTATCGAAGTTGCTCTGTACTGTCCTCCTGCAGTGGGGAATGTCCATAGAGGTTCTGAAGGGCCAGTAGCAGCAGCAGCGCTACCAGATGAGGGGGTGCCGCCAGTGACGGGAAGCATCCAGAATCCGCCGCCGCCACTGGTTGGGGCAGGCCCGACAGCCCACATTGCCGTCGCCGGCCGGATTAACCCAGGTGCCGCAACCCCACCCTCACCTGCACCACCTCCTTGTTCCTGCTGTTGCCGAGGCTTACTCGCAGAGAGCGACGTTTCATCCCCAGTTTCCTGCTGCGACTCTGCTTCCTCCTTAAATAGATCTTCTCTGAAGCGTTTTCTCAAATAGCTGTCAGAAGAATCTCCCCCAGAACCACCGGCACCACCACCATCACCAGGCAGAGCTTCTTCCCCCGTCAATACATGATGTTGTTGAGGATGAAACCCTAGCATATCTCCACCGGCGATGAACCTCCGACCGGCGTCACTTTCGTCGTAGTGATGGGGATGGTGGACAAGGCCTAATGCGCCATGGAATGAATGAGGAAGGGATTTAGAAGGTGGGGCTGAGAGGGTGGAGCCACTGCTGCGTAGAGAGACATTAAGTGTAGATATATTGGCAGGGATAGTGCCTGTACCGGTAGCGGCGATGATGGCAGGCTCTGCTTGCTGTAAAAGCCATTCGATGGTTTCACCGTCGGATTTGTGACCCAATTCCTTCGTCAATTGGAAAACCCTCGCGGCACAGGTGGCCGGCATGCGGATGCGGCGACCTCGGCCGTCTACTTTCGTGTGTCTGTCTTTCGATGATCGCTTAACGGCAGTGGTGGTAGTAGAAATCGAAAGCTGCTGTTGGTTATCCTTGGAAGGATCGACGAGAGGGGCAGATCGATTAGATGGGTAGGAGTCGGATTTGGTGGAGATGGCAAGGGAAGCATCGATGAGTGTTGGTGACCGAGGACTGGTGGAAGTGGCGGTAGTTGTAGAAGTGGAAAAGCCTGCAACTCCATTACCACCACCACCACCACTAGCGCCAGCTTCGATGGAGATGGAGCCCATGAATGGGCCTGACCCGGGGCCGGGACCTGGCCCCGATCGGTCATCGAAAGGGACCAACTGCAAAGAAGAAGACTGGTGTTGTTGATGATTATTGCTCCGTGAGTCGGTTGATTCCATCTTAGGTTCTTCAAGAAACCCACGAGACACACTTGTTTTCTCCTTTTTGCTGCTTTGATTGATCAAACATTCAAACCCATCTCATATCCTATCCAGTTCCCCCACTTCAAGATCTCATTCTCCTCTTCTCCTTTGGCCAGAGTGTGTATCATGTGTGGGAGTGTGTGAATGAGAAGAAAGAGAGATACTAATGAGCTTCTAGATTTTATCCAGACACGTGCAGGTCTGGTGCTAAGCTTCGACTCATTGTGGGGTTCTCTTTCTTCTGATTGACTGTTATCTCTCTCTACCCCTTCCCCCTCAGTGCAAGACTGAAGAGACACAGGTGGGGAGGGGATGGGAAGAGATGAAGGGACGTTGAAACTTAGAGAGAGAAACCTAATAAAAGCTCAAATTTTTCTTCTCTGTTTATCTGCTAATCTTTTTTTTTTTCCTTCAATAATTTACTTGGGTCCGGCCAGTGGGGACTGGAAAAGTAGCAGTAGCCCACTCGTGGGGCCTCGTAAGGAATGTTAAATGGGATTCTCTTCAGGGAGATTATTGAGTGTATATAAAAAGAAAAACTACTACAAATACAGAATGTCAAGATGAAAGCATAAGTTTCAAGATTTACCCTTCTTGGCTCTCTCTCCCTCTCTCTCTCTCTCTCTTTCTCTCTCTCACTCTTAACCCCCTCCTCCTTTTACCATCTTCACCTTTTTCCTCATCTTTCCACCCTCAGTTCCACCCGTCCCTTTCTCTGTCTATATTTGTTGATAATGATGATGACTCTAATCAAGTCCAGCCAACCACCTCTCTCTCTCTCTATAACTTATGAGTGTGAGTACAGTAGCCAGTAGGAGTGAATGTGTGAGTGCAGTAGTAGGGTTGTGAATTGTGAGAAACAGACAAGAGATGAGGACTGGTTCAAGACAAAAGAAAGTGCATAAAACTAGCCCTTATTACTGTTGGGTTTATAAATTTACGTCCATAAAATTCACAACACAGTGAAACACCATTAGCCATAACCCTACAATATACCCTCTTTATCTCCTTGCTTTTATAACCCAAATCCTCCCTTCTTTTGTGGAAACCTACTCATTAAAACTCCTCTCTTTCGCTTTCTCTCTCTTTCTATTTTCCATTTTCACAGTTTTCACTTATAAAGATCTTTCCCACCTAACTCCAACTCAATATAAAAGCGTTTCAGAGAAAGAGAGAATCCCCATGCAGTGTTTCTTTTGGCTTTGAGCCTTTGCCTACTGAAATGGGTCAGAAAAAATCAGTCATATGAGAGAGAGAGAGAGAGAGGTGGTAAATTTTTGCACAGGTAAGCGTCAGATAAGCATCTAATGTAGGAGGACAGCTCATCCCAACACAACCACTCGTATCACATTTTTTTTTTCCTGCTTTTTTATTTTAATTCAAAAATAAAGAAGATAATAGTTCAAAATTCTTCAGCCAGTCAACTCCACCAAGCCCCACTTTCTCCATATTATATTATAAAGAAATCATCTCTCCGAACAAAAAAATCTAAAACCAAACCCTGCAGCCCACATCTTCCTCTTCATCCCTACCCCACATTACATATTTTAATACAAACCGCATAATCCAATATAAAAAGGGTTCCTTTGCCATATGACAATATCTTGAACCATACCATTTTTTTAATGAATATCTTGAAGCATACCCATCTCTCTCTCTCTCTCTCTCTCTCTCTCTCTCTCTCTCTCATATACAGAGATGGCATGGCAGACTTTTCAAAAACAAAAATTACATGGTTTGGCGCTAGAACCTTCATCTACGTAGAGATGTAAACGGATTGGATAAGGATCGAATGTCATTGGATTAAGATATCTCTTGATAGGTTATGGAAATTCTTAAACGAATGCGGATGAAAATTAAATCCGATTTTTTGATTATTTGTCTACATCTTTAACTTGTGTTATCTGGGCATTTTTACTCCCGATCGGTAGATATGATTCGCTCTCAATCCAAGTCGCTTAGTTGTCTTAGCTCTTTTCCTCATTCTCTAGACATGTTGAATCTTCAAGAACCCTTAAGATCAACAACAACTTAGCCTTTTTCCCAAGTAAATGAGTTCAGTTACCTAGATCCCTCAAAGAAAAAGATAAAAGGAAGAAGTGAGAAAAGGGGAAAAGAAAGAGAATAGAAACAAGAAAATGCAGCACCTCCTGGACATCCCACCTTAACGTAGTCGGTATCATAGATCTTTGCCCTTCAAGCAGCTTTATTTCATGTCATACTAGGGTCCAAGCCTTAGCTTCTGCATGACTTTCCTTACCAACTAATCTAAGATCATTTTAGGCCTGCCCCCTAACTCTTCTAACTCCTTTCCATTGGATTTGATTATTCCTGCTTACTGGAGCATCATAAGGCATTTATTGAATATGGCCATACCACATTAAGCAGCATTCATGGAGTTTGTCCTGAATTAGAGCCACTCCCAATTCAACCCTTACCTTGTCGTTCATCACTCTATCTCTCCTAATTTTTTCACACATTCATCTCAACATTCGCATCTCTATTACACTCAATATATCCATGTTACGCTTCTTGATTGCCCAACATGCCACCTCATACAATATAATCGGCCTCACTGCTATCCTATAAATTATCTTTGAGTTTGATGAATACGTCGAGCACACAACACTCTGGATGCACATCTCCAGTTCATTCATCATGCTTTAATTTTATGAGAAACATCATCATCTATCTCACCATCATTATTAATAGTTGACCCCAAATATCTAAAACAATCGGATCCAATGAGAACGCACAAGAAAAGTCATTTTTCATTTTATGGGGGTAGAATACTCATTTTGCATCCCCATCTGTTTAAGTGCAGGAGCTACACACTGTCGATAAAAATCATTTTCCTAATATTATATAAGTTTCAAATTTTGCTACTGAATTTGTTTATTATCATGGACAGTACAATTACTGTAGATGCATCACTTTCTCCTTGTTGGGTTCTCCATATTAAGGATTCTCGATAGAGACTTCTCCCATGCCCTTTTGGCCTCAAATCTTCAATCCCATTCCAACTATCAAAGATTACAATAAATAATTGTATCATATATCTATTATTTAATGAAACAACACATAATGTAGGAATTCAATTTCTTATTAATTATCCTCCTTTCTTTATCTTTTATTCATTCACTTGTCACTTGTCCTTTTCCCCGGGTACAATGGGTCAGTTCAAGTAGTCCATTATATGCACACACAAATAATCCGACCCGTGGTGGTTAGCGGGTTTGTTTGATAAAACTTATACAAATGATTGATTTGTTATATTGGGTTGTGAGCCAGGTGGGATTGGGAAATGATGAGTTCAAAAGTCACAAATTATTCGGGTATAGATTGAATTTTTGAACATGTATAACATATCGAATCTTATGTCTTTTGGTAGATTTAGAAAAATTAATGTACTGTATGTAAGGGTGTTAAATGGTTTCGGTTTTAAATTTATATCCTTACTTGTATGTTTCTCTGAATTATTTGTGAACTTATTTTTACAAAAAGAATTCAATTTTTCCTCTTCACCCATCACTTTTGGCAGTTGGATGAGAGACTCTTGGAGCTATGTCAAGGGAGCTTAATAAATCCATTGCTATTAGGATTTCTATTCCTATCGGCTTGCCTCCACAGACAGTGGTGAGGTTCAATAGGCTGGACTCTTTTCCACTGTGGGTGGAATTTGTCTATGCTAAGATCCCTGTTTTCTACTATTTCTGTGGTGCTTGGATCTTTGCCTGGGGTTATGGATATTGCTATTGATGCGTCTGATGACCCACTTTCTATTTGTATGGGTGGTGTAGTCACCCAAAATTTTCACCTACCATTGCCAATGATGATATGGAAGATGTGAATATGATCTATGCTATCAATCATCAGAGAATTTGACCTTTCAAATCAATCTGGACTCAGCATGAAAACTATAATTCAACCCAAAACCCTAGATGAATCCGAAAACCTAATCCATACAAGGCCAAACCATGCTGGATCTTGTGGCACTCGATACTAATAGAATTACGTTGATGAATTGAATCTAAGTATAACAGTGCAGGAATGACATAAAAAAGGATTGACAAACATCCCCATAGTGCAATAAGGTAAGAGTCCTTTAAAAAA
>NC_056563.1:12398338-12410425 GCF_013358625.1 Macadamia integrifolia | reverse complement strand
CCCTCCCAACCCTCCTCCCACCACCCATTCGAGTGCTCATCACTTTATCTCCCTCAAACTCACTTCGAAAAATTATGTGTTTTGGCGCACTCAAATTGTGCCGTACCTCATAGGCCAACGCCTCCTTGACTATGTCACTGGTGACTTCCGTTGCCCTTAGGACCCCGTCAAAGCCAAAACCTGGTGTGAACAGGATGCATCCATTATGAGTCTTCTCATCGCCTCCCTCTCTGATGAGGCCCTCTCTCTCGCAGTTGGACGGACCACTAGTAAGGAAATATAGGATGCCCTACATGCATCCTTCAGCTCTCCCTCTACCACACGGATCCTGTCATTTAACGTCTCCCTTCAAAATCTAGTTCACAAACCAGACGAGACCATCACTCAGTTTCTCCATCGAGCGAAGTCCCTCTCTGATGAACTAGCAGCTACAGGGAAGCCGCTACCTCAAGAAGATTTCAACATCCATGTCTTCCGTGCTCTTTGAACTGACTACCAGGCCCTCGCCTCCATCATGATGGCACAAAAGGAGTCAATCTCCTATAATGATATGCATGGCCTTCTCATGAGCTATGAGACTTTAATCCAATCTCGTCTCCCCATCATCGATCCTGCAGCCAAAGCCTCAGCTCATGTTGCTCATCCAAATCGTGGACCACCCACTCAATCCAATGATGGTCGTGGTACTTCATCCTTAAGAGCCGTGGTCGTGGTCGTGGTTTTGGGCGCTCCAATGCTTTTGCCCACAATCCCTACACAATATGTGATCATACCAACCATTAGACAGACACCTGCTACTATCGGCAACAGAACACCACCAAACCAGTCCTACTCCTTACCCCACACTATCCCTACCATCGCCCTCCACACCCCCCCAGTGCCTACCACACTATGGCCTACCCCCCAACCCCCCTATGAACCCAACGCCTCCCCCACCTCAACCATTCCCCCACCATCCACAGACCTACACCACCTCCTGGATACCTGACACCGGTGCCACCCATCATGCCACCCCTGACCTCACTCAGTTCTCCACCTATGATCCATACATAGGTAACAACCAACTCTTAGTTGGTAATGGTAAGGGGCTTTCTATTCCTGACATTGGCAACACTTCCATTTCGTCTTCTTCTCGTTCTTTCTCTCTTTCTAATGACTTATATGTTCCCTCCCTCACTTGTTCACTACTTTCTGTTCAAAAGTTCTGTCGTGAAAATAATGTTTCCTTTGACTTTCATTCTTCTTATTTTTTTGTGAAGGATCTGGAGACCAAACACATCCTCCTCATTGGATATAGCAAAATGGGCCTCTATTCGGTTTCAGCACCACCTTCTGTTCACCTGGTCTCTGCTTCATCATACAGTCGTTGGCATCACCGTCTAGGGCATCCTCATGAAAGGGTTCTCTGCCTCATGCTTCCTGGTCATCAGCTCGTCAAGCCTCCTTCTCTTTGTTATGCTTGCCAAATGGGCAAAGCTAGTCGTCTATCGCTACAGAAACTAGTTCTTATAGTTTTTCTCCTTTAGACCTAATTTTTAGTGATGTATGGGGTCCCCACCCCACAGTTTCTTCAAATGGGAACCGCTACTTTATTATTTTTGTTGATGACCACACTAAATATATTTGGATCACTGCTTTAAAGTTAAAATCTGATGTTTACTCTGCTTTTTGAACATTTCAGGCCTTAGTGGAACGTCAGTTCTCTCAATCCATCAAGGCTATCCAAACTGATTGGGGTGCAGAATTCCGCACTCTTCCCACTTACTTTGCCAGGCTGGGCAGTCAGCATAGACTCTCTTACCCTTATACTCACGAGCAGCAAGGAATAGTTGAACGCTGTAACAGGCATATTTTTGAAACTGGGATTACCCTACTTTCTCACGCTTCTATTCCCCAAGCTTATTGGGATTATGCTTTTGAAACCGCGGTATTCCTTATGAACCGCATGCCATCCTCTGTCATTGGCAATAAATCCCCCAATCAGCTCATCACAGGCAATTCCCCAAACTACTCTTTTCTCAAAATCTTTGGATGCCTTTGCTACCCTTGGCTTCGTCCTTACAATCATCAAAAGGTAGAAACTCGTTCTGCATCTTGTGTCTTCTTAGGCTACAGTCCCTCCCATCATGGTTACCGTTGTATGGATCTCACCACTCACCGCATCTACATCTCTCGCTATGTTCGATTTGATGAATCCACCTTCCCCTATCACAACACCCAACCCCTCACACCCCTCCCCCACCTACACCTAGCCTTTCCCCATGGGCCATCGCCCCCAATCTCCCCTACCCTATGCCAACCCAACCCACCCCTCCTACACCTCCCCCAGTGCTCCCTCCCCCTACTACACCAGACCCACCCTCTACTAACCCACCCTCTCCCATTTCCCCCCCTCCTCCCCTCACCCCCCACCTCGAACTATCCCTAACCCTGACTCCTCTACCTCACCTCCCTACCGCACCAGAGCTCTTACTAACCTCTATGCCGACCTATTGACCCTCTCCACTATTTCAACACACCAACCCACTGAACCTACATGCTTCTCCTAGGCCCACAAAGACCCCAACTGGCGCTCTGCAATGTCTGATGAATTTAATGCTTTATTACGTAATGGTACTTGGTCTCTTGTGCCTTACAGGGATTCCATGAACTTGGTTGGATGTAAGTGGGTCTACCGCATCAAGTGTAAAGCCGACAGTTCCTTTGAACGCTATAAGGCTAGATTGGTGGTAAAAGGGTTTCATCACTAGCCTAGCCTTGATTATCATGAGACATTCAGTCTAGTAATCAAGCCCATGACCATAAGGATGGTTCTATCCTTGGCCATTTCAAAGAATTGGGATGTTCGCCAGCTTGATGTTCAAAATGCATTCCTTCACAGACTTCTGTCAGAAGAGGTATACATGGCTCAACACCAGGGTTTTGAAGACTCCCTATGCCCTTCTCATGTTTGCAAGCTCCACAAATCTCTTTACGGGCTCAAGCAGGCCCCCCAGGCTTGGTTCCATAGGCTCTCTGAGTCTCTGACTCGCTCTGATTTTTGGTTCTCCCAAACCGACACATCTCTGTTCATCTATATGCAGGGCTCCGTCATAACATATGTACTTGTCTATGTTGATGATATTCTGGTTATAGGCAACCAGCCATCTCATGTCACCCCCCTCTTCCAACAACTTGCCATAGAATTCTCTATCAAAGACCTTGGTCGCCTTAGTTTCTTCCTTGGTGTTGAGGTTCTCTAGCAGCATGGTGGTGTCCTTCTCTCTCAAGCACACTACATCTCTGATCTTCTTCAATGTGCTGGAATAATTGACTGTAAACCTATTACCACGCCCATGGCCACCACCTTTGCAGCCTCTTCCTCAGGGGGTGTCCTTCTCTCGGATCCCATAAGGTATCGATCCATTGTAGGTGCTCTCCAATACATCACTCTCACCAGACCTGATGTAGCATACTCTATCAATCGAGCCTACTAGTTTATGCATGCTCCCTCAAAGGACCATTGGACCCTGGTCAAAAGAATCCTCCGTTATCTCCAGGGCACAAAAGACCAAGGGTTGTTCATCTCTAGGTCCGATTCTCTTCAACTTCAGGCATTCTCCGATGCTGACTGGGCTAGTGAAAATGCTGACCGGAAGTCGACAAGCGGCTATGCCATCTATATGGGTCCCAATTTAGTCTCTTGGGCATCTAAAAAGCAGAAAATAGTTGCACGCTCTTCTACTGAATCAGAGTACAAGGCTGTGGCTGATGCTTGTGCAGAACTCAACTGGCTCCGCTCTCTCTTTGCTGAACTGAGCATTCCTATCCCCACAGTGCCAATCCTCTGATGTCACAATATTGGTGCCACTTATATCTCAATCAATCCTGTGTTTCATGCCCGTACAAAACATGTTGAAATAGATTTTCATTTTGTTCGGGACAAGGTTGCCTCCAAGGAGCTTCAGGTGCAATTCATCTCCACAAATGATCAAATAGTTGATATCCTCACCAAGCCTCTCAGTTCAAAATGGTTCACTTTTCTCCGGGACAAGCTGCGAATTCGACCGTTCAAATTCCCACCTTGAGGGGGTGTATCAACACAGTTAGAGTCCTCATCTACCACACAAACCTCTCCTACAAAATAGGAGTCTCATTGGACAGCAACACGAAGTCTCTCTCTTAGGACATCAGAGTCCTATTGTAACTGTCACATGTGATATAAGTGTCCTATTGTAACTATCACATGTGATATCAGAGTCCTATTGTAACTGTCTCTTTTGTATTAGAGTTGGAGTACACTTCCACCTTTGAAGGTCTATATAAGAAGTGTACCTCCAACTCATAAAACTGATTAATGAAGACTCAATTCAACATTGATTTCCTTTGCTTCCCTTGATTTCTTCTCACGTTGTTGGGTATATATCTCTCCTATTCTTTGTGCCATCAGTGATATATTATTACAAGGGATTTTAGTTTTTATTTTATTTATTTGTGAGCATTATTGCTACTTTTTTTTTTCCCAATTGCTATTTCAGATTGGGAATATTTGTATTTGCATTTCTATGGTATGAATTAATAGAGGTTATGGAACTGCCAACTTGAGTTGGAATGCAGAGCAGTAATCATGCTATCAATGTCAAGTAATTGGGACTTGATATAAGGCATAGTTGAGATAAATTGATAAAAATAGAGGCTTGTCACCTCTCTAGCCACCTAATCCAGCGGGGCAAGGTACATAATGGAAAACTTAAGATCTTCCTTTTGATAAACTAATGAAATACAGCTATGAAGTATGAACCGATCTACCCGGAAACCACAATAGTTCTAGCCTTTTTGACCCATTTTGATTTTTGGGTCCTGAAACTGTAAGTTTAAATTTTCAAAACCAGAACTATATGCTTCCAGCTTCCTCTATTGAATAATTAGAAGTCCTTGAATAATTCTCCAGTATTCTTCTTCATATAAAACATATCGGTAAGAACATGGATCAGTTCCCATGGAGATAATTTTTATTACATATACTCAACTCAACTAAGCCTTTTCCAAAAAGCTACATGGATTCTTTTTTTTGCTAGAAATTAAAATTGTATTAAAATGGAGAATAAAAAAGATATAAAGGTACAGCAAGAAAAAACCGAAGCTAAAGAAAGGTCATGGTGGTTATGAAGCCTAGGCCATTCATATATACTGTCACATAAGCTTAGCTTTTGTTAACTCTGCTCATGACATCTGGTTACTTCTTTTGGAAGTAATTCCACTTCACTTTCTATTTTACTATCTCTCCCTGACAAAAAGTTATTCCCCTTGTTTATTCCCTCAGCTCTACCACAAATATTCTAAAATTTTGAGTAAACCTACATCAGGGTGGTAACGGTTCATCCCTTCTTCCAACACAACTCCTCCTGTTTCTACAATCTGCTTCAATATGAAGATGTTACAACTGCTTATCTCAGTTGTTTATATGAAATTTGCATCTGGGTGTTTGGGTGTTGATGAATATTAAGGTCTTATTGGTTTCATGTTTCATAATAATATTGATATATTTAGTTGAAAGAATGGATTTCAGGTGATCTTTGAATATATTCTTAGAAGTTTGCATAGGATTTCTCTATTTTTGGTTTACTTAGAGATGCAAAATGGAGACAACAAAATAGAGTTCCATAAATGAAGGCAGAGAAGCAGAAAGCAACAATGATGGAACAAAGGTAATGCACCACTTAAATGCAGTTCCTTAAGAGCATGCGTTGAATATAATATGGGAGCTTCTTGTGTAAATGGTGTTGTCTTCCTGGAGAATATCAGAAATGGATAGAGAAGTGATATACATAGACCT
Source organism: Macadamia integrifolia (assembly GCF_013358625.1). Classification (NCBI taxonomy): domain Eukaryota; kingdom Viridiplantae; phylum Streptophyta; class Magnoliopsida; order Proteales; family Proteaceae; genus Macadamia; species Macadamia integrifolia. Next base: position 12,404,610 of record NC_056563.1, on the reverse strand, counting down.
CCTAGTAATTGGTTAGTTATATTTTCCATCACATTAACTCAAGGAGTGTTTTGGTAGTTGTTTTTTGAAGTTACCTTGTTGCGGCAGTTGCTTTCAAAGTTCGTGGAGCCCATCCCACACCATCATTGTTATATATGCCCTTTTAGTAAAAAGATGCTTGAGGAATTCTCAAATTGTCAGTTTGTTCACCACTGGAGATGGGGTAAGAAAAACCATTGCTTTCCAACCTATCAATGTCAGGATATCTATCTTCTGCTCTTTGTGCAATCAATGAAAATCCTCAGTCTACTTTATGTGTCTGAACATTTATAGAAGAATGAGCCCATTTGGTCTGTTGACTTCCCTTACAAATTGTATCAAACTGATGTCTTGGTTTTGTGCCCTAATCTTGCCAAAATATTCCAGTCGGTATGCACATTCAGTAGTGAATTCCACTTGAGAGCACAACCATTACCTTCTTTGTATACTTTATTAGATAGTAAATGCCATTTTGTTGGTCATTTTTTTAAAAAATTACAGTTGATTTCCTCTCTTTATTTACACTTTTCCATCTGATAATGCTGATGCAGGGGGCTTGGAAGCTTGGCTAGGTCATTGGGTTTGGATAGTGAACATTGGTTCAGCACAACAGAAGACGTAAAGATCGCAGGAGATGATTCAGCAGACACCACAAGTGTTGAGTGATCAGTTTCGTTGGGTATTATCAAGAATTGTTAGATCCTTATTTTTATGGATGTTGTAATAGTTTGGGTCACAAATTATATTGATCCTTTTTTTTTTTCTTTCAAAATGTAAATTTATATTTGGTTTATTAGCTTATTTTGATATGAAATGGGAACTCTTGAATGTTTGTATCTCTGTCATGTATAAATAAAAACCTCTTTATCCTTGAGATCATGTTTGCTTCATGTATGTTTTATGGCAAAAGGTTGGGCACGCTGCTGGAGTAGCAATATATGTAGCCTGTGTCACACTCTCCCTCCCTTAGGAAATGACCCCCGTGCCCCTCCCATCCGAGTCGACCCATGGGTTGAGCTGCTAGCTCCGATGTAAGGGGGACGGATGGGACTAGATGGAGAGAGAGAGAGAGAGAGAGAGAGAGAGGGGTTACCCCTCCCCCCTTTTCTCCTTCATTCCCTTAGGGTTCTTGGCAATGTTTCCTATTGTCATTTTACCACTTATTTCCTCTCACTTGTTTACCTTGTAGGGTGATGTGTCTCCAAACAAGTCCGATGACTATGGGGGATGGGGAAAGCATGCTTTTATAAATAAAAACCTCTCTCTATCCTTGAGATCATGTTTGCTACATGTATGTTTATGGAAAAAGGTTCAACACGCTGCTGGAGTAGCAATAGATGTAGCCTGTGTCACACTCTCCCTCCCTTTGGAAATGACCCCGTGCCCCTCCCATCCCAGTCAACCCATGGGTTGAGTTGCTAGCTCCGATGTAAGGGGGACAGATGGGACTGGATGGAGAGAGAGAGAAGGGTTACCCCTCCCCCCTTTTCTCCTTCATTCCCTTAGGGTTCTTGGCAATGTTTCCTATTGTCATTTTCCCACTTATTTCCTCACTTGTTTGCCTTACAGGGTGATGTGTCTCCAAACATGTCCGATGACTATGGGGGATGGGGAAAGCACGATTTTTGGAGTCACCATCTAGGATTTAGGGCTTAGAACCCTATTGTTGAAGCCCAACTCCGATTAGGGGATCAAGCTCAGAGTAGGGGTTTGATTCCAATTGAGGGATCGAATCCCTGAGTTTGACTTCATATGGTTTGCTTATCAGGGATACAGGTCCATGTCAATTTACGAGAGTGGGAAGGTGTTAGGCACCCACCTTGCCTGGTAAATTAGTCTTCCTACCAGTTGCTTGGATTTCAAATATTCTCCCACCAAGAATTTTAACAGCCTAAGCCCACATGGAAGCTTTATCACGTTAGATAATATAACATATGTATACTTACACAAAGTAATTGCAAAATATATTAAGACATCACATGGAATAATATATAATCTATATTGAAACCACGTAAAATGATAAGTAAAAAATTTGAATTCAAATCTATGTGATAATTATAAATTATTATGAAAGATTGAAAGCACAAGATATGATAAGATAACTGTACATATTTACATAAAATGATAGAAAATGCAATTAACTCATTTGCATATATGTGCAATGCTTAATGAAATGATGATTCTGTTGTTATCTTATGTGAGGAGCACATATGATAACACATGTAATGTTGAAGTAGACTATCATTTAATGTACCAATGCATAAAGTAATGCATGAAGACAAAAAGAAATTGTTATTTTATGCAGTGAAAACATAAAACAATGCATGTGGAGATGGGGTCTGTAAATCATGCGAACACAAATGAAATTATGATCTAATGTTTATATGACAACCACTAATAACAATAATGAAATTTTTAGTAATTCTCCCCAACTGAAGGGCAAAGATTTGACTTTTGTCTCACTTCCTTAGAGAAATCAAACTTCCGACACTTTTGTAAGAAATCATATAGGACTTCCGTGTTATGGTTTAGAAAGGGATTTAGTTTTGGGAATTTGGGCAGCACTTTTGCACTATATCCCTGGAACAAGAATCAGGTATGGGAATGTGGGCAGGGTCTCTGCGCTACATTCCTAGAACAAGAATCAGCTATGGGCATATGGGCAAGGCTTCCGCGCTATGTTCCTAGAACATGACCAGCTATGGGAATGTGGACAGAGCTTCCGCGCCATATTATGAAAATAGATAGGAACTACAAATATTTAAGCAATATTTCTGCACTATAATAAAAAATCGAATTAACTATGAAAATTTGAGAAGTGCTCCAGCGCTAACCTGAAATGGATGACATGGGCTTCCAAACTAGAGCAAAGCTTCCATACTAGGACATCCAACTCAACAAGCTTTGGATGGTTAGCTCTGAAATTTCCATAACTTCTCTCTCTCTCTCTCTCTCTCTCTCTCTCTCTCTCTCTCTCCAGAGGTTTTTGAAACAGGGATATCTTTCTTAGGAAATCCCAGGCTCTCCACACAATGGCCTTGGTCACTAACTATGGTGAAGCCAATTATCTGTTAAAATCCTTATAGGGAGATGGTAAGCTTACAATCTCCGTATCATCTCCATGGAAGTAGTTTTATAGGATCTTTAAAATCTGTGGGAGACCTAGGGTGGGCGGCTACCTAGTAGCTTAGGCGGCTGTAGACTTAGGCAGCTAAGTCCTATTAGCTGAGGGAAGGTAGGATTTGATAGGTTTGGTTTGGTTCAGGCTTTGGTCTAGTTTGGGTTTGGTCAGCTCTAATGGGTTCAAAGTTTAGGTAGATAATGCGACACATCTGGGTTTTCATTCTTTTCATGCAAGATATCAATAGGACCGTATTTTCGAATACTCTCCAATGATACAGGAATCCAACAGATGCTAGGCTCGATTGTTGTATTCTGGAAAAATGTTTCAATGACCAATTTCGGCCACCCTCCCCGCATCATTTAACAATATTGGGCTAATCTCCTAACTGGTTTTACACTCAATCGTACTACACAAATTCTTGCATAACGAGAGTAGGTTGAGGTAACTGAAATTAGCTAGGATAGACTGGATTTTTGCCAAACCTTTGATTTTTTTTGTGAAAGAGAGAGTACATATTTCATCATTGCCCATAATTCATCATAGTCAAGGTGTGACAAATTAGATGTCTACAAAATGCCACTCTTTGGCTGAGACTGTGCAACAGGGCAAAGAAAAGAACAAATATTTGTCACCCAGAGCATGTAGTGTCGATATCTTATTCAGAATCGGAGGTGCAATGCAAAATGCGAGTGATTAAACCATAGCGATAAAATTAATAAAGACAAAAATTTAATATGAAAGTATATCCAATTGACTAGTATTGGTATATCATACCACTAGAATTGAATTATACATAAATGTCTCGGACTTAACCGAAAATCTGTAGGCTACAAACACAATGGAATGTGAGTGCATTTCTGATCAAAAGCTTACAGAGGATTTGAAACACAAATGGAATGAAAAATGAAAAATGTATTCCGTCACCACAATCCCTAGGAACACAAGTGCAAGTAGATACGAAATATGTTCTATTGGGGAATAAAACACATGTAAGATGTGCAATATGGATGAATTGGAGTCTAGAGGTTGCTGTTCAAATTTTACAGTTTACGGGACGCTAGTTGCTAATTTGTGTAATGATGGAAACTTAAGAGGAAGTTTATAAATTAATGGAAAAATGGTACAGAAGAGGCATTTATGTCGATTTTCTCTCAAAACTTAAAAGGAAAACTTGGACTACTTCACCTTTGTTGTGAAGCACCTTTTTAAGTCACTTTCTCTAAACCTTACTGAACTAATCGAGCTCTATGACTTAGATACTCCCAGTATAAAGAAAAAAAATCTAGAGTTAAAGATGACAAAGACGGACCACTTTATATTCGCTAGTCGTTGTGGCAAATGTAAGTAGACAATTACCATTATCATCACTCATGTCCTCTATGCTTGGGAGAGCTAAAATTTCACGAGTGACAGGATTGCAAAAAAGACACCTGTTTGGTTATAGAGACAGATCAAACCATTGTAAGTGGAACTTGACATTCTAAGCTTCAATTTTCCAGGCTCCTCCAGTCTCCATACTCGATCACTAAGTTTTGTTACCCAAACATAATCGCATTACCATCTATATTTTCCTTATCACTCTTCGATTCTTTCTTTGAACATGAAATTTCCTCATTAATCAGAAAAGGGAAATTCCCATCCACAACTGTGGGATATTTAGATAAGAATTACCTAACGTATCCTCATCGATCTCAACATCCTTATCCTCCCCATCACAATGGTCTTCGCACTACTACAATTGACAACCATATGACCAAGGACATTACATGTTGCACACTTTGGGGGCTTCCAATTGTACAAGATCTACTGATTAAACATAGCACCCTGCCCATCAAAAATCGCTACATAGCCTGGCAAATCCCGAGTAGCATGGACTTCAATGCATATCCTTGCAAATGATAGACACTCCATTGTCATTGTCCTTTTATCAGAAACTAATGGGTTTCCAATGACGCTTCCAATGGAACTCAAGGCCTCCACAGACCAATATTGAAAAGGTTGATTAGGCAGACTAATCCAGATGGGAACATAACTAAGATCGATTCATCCCAAAGAACTATTAGGACTCCATGACCCAAGAATCAAAGGCTTCTTTTGCACAAACCAAGTTCCTCCTTCGAGCACACGCACTTTGTCTTCCTCCAAATTAAAACGGAAAATGAATACACCACTCTCCAGTAGATTACAGTCTACATGGCCTGAAATTCTCCATTGTTTCAATAAAGCTTCTTTTGTGTAGTGGAAGGGAGGTCTCCTGCCCATGAAATGCCCAACGAGAGCATTACTCCATCTATCAATTTCTCCATTAATCATACTCGGTGGGCAGTTTGCAACTTTAAACCCATTGAACAATAGAGGTTGAACGTATTTGAGATTTAGCCCTTCACTTATTGAATCTAAAGATCTCTTTCTAAACAGAATTGGTCAAAGCTGTTACAATGAAAACTAAATGGAACACATACATAGAGAATCTCTGCCCACACTTCTTCTAGGAACCCATTTTCATTTTGAGGAAATATATTGACGTACGAAACTCTTAAGCTCATCACAGAATTGGTCAAAGTTGTGGTCATTCTTAAACATTCCAGGTGGCACAATATTGAAACTCCATTTTGCACTTAAAGGCATTGATATGCAATAATTAAAAAGCTTAATGAATACATCAAATAAAGATAGAAAAATTCCACAAAAAAAAAAGATGGAAAAAGAAAAGACGCACACAATCAGAAAGGGTAATTCACCATGTGAAACCCACGTCAATGCATCTAGAGGACCATTTGATTGTTTGATGTCAACAAATAGGTTTTTACGAGGGTGTGGCTTGTGTTTGATTAATTCTTATATTGTTTTAGTTTCAGGGTAATGTTGGTAATTCGCTCTATGGTCCAAGTAATGTTTAAGAGTTTTTTACCCCCTCTTATGAGCAATGGTTTCCTAGATGCTACACTTAGGATGACATTCTATCATGACCCAAATACCTGCCATGCGGCAAATTGGACAGGACCAAAAAAGTTTTGGTTGGTAGAGCCCAAGGTAAGCTCAGTTGTAAAGTATCAGCCGAAACAGATTTGGCAAAGTGCCAAAATAGAGGCTTTAAAATTCAGTAGAAATATGCAACTCATTAAAAGTA
>NC_056563.1:12397064-12397169 GCF_013358625.1 Macadamia integrifolia | reverse complement strand
AGAATTAGTACATAGATAATACTGGGTACAAAACAGGTCATGGGATACAATGTGTTGTATTCGGATGTATTGAATGGTGAGTGTTCTATACATGTATTTCACTAA
>NC_056563.1:12378183-12392117 GCF_013358625.1 Macadamia integrifolia | reverse complement strand
ATCGAGATATCCATTCGTCATTACAGAAGCTTCTATCCAACACTGCGTGAACATTACCTCTGCGGCGGTTGTTGGACCAAGTAAACGTCATTCCAGAAGAAGGCACTTGAGCCATTACACAAGCATCAACCATGGCTCCAAATTCAGCTGCCAACCCCATACTGAAATTGACCGGCCCTCTCTTCTCATGAGATTGCAAGGTTGCATTAAAATCACCCATAATTACCCATGGAGTAGGGGACTGAGGAGACTCAGCCATCAACTTCATCCACAAAGATCTTCTTTCAGCTCTAAAGCTACTCGCATGAATGAAAGAGATCTGAGCAGTAATTGAGTCCCATGTAATAGAAACTAAAATATGCTGCTCTGACTCAGCAATAACTGTAGGAATATTTAAATTCCTCTTCCAAACTATCCATAAATTTGGGGCCTTTCCGACCCGAGAATTATGAATAAAATTGCAATAGAATCCCAATCTATTAAAGAATAAATTAGGGAAATTAGTTACCTCGATCATTGGCTCCGCAATGCAAAGAATATCAGGATCCTTTTCTTGCACAAGAACACGTAAGGTGTTCTTACCAGAGGCCTTCTTCATACCCCTGATATTCTAGAAAAGCAGCTTCATTATGTCACTTTTTGGTATGGGTCTGATGAGCCGACTTGGCTGTCTGCTCTTTTTCCATAACTTTTCCTTTCCTTGCTGCCGCCTCCTCTGCACGTAAAGCATTATCAATAGCAGTAACCTCTGGATGGTGAACAATAGCATGACCTCCCACCAGTTGGGTGGGAGGAAGGCCGTTTACAATATGCTCGGACACCACCCCTTCCTCACCTCTACCGCCTCTGCCTCCTCTAGTTGATCCTCGACCAGCATGACCTCCATGGTAATTAATATTACGTCGAGGTCTTGACTTCCAAGCTACAAAAGATTCCTCCCAATTGTTTCTAGCCCTTGGAGAAGCATCATCCTCTCCCTGCTCGCTTCCTTCCACAGAGTCAGATTCCCGGTCGGATATCGTATTGATGTGGTCCGACCCATATTCACCCTCACCCAATGGATTATCCACCATATTTGGCTCCAGATCCTCCCTGCACTGATTATTGTTAGAATTTGATCCTCCCAAATTCTATGAAAGGATATTTCCATTGTTAGAAATATTATCTTTGTCTAAGTCAACCACTAGATTTCCCTCCACAAGGCAATTAATATCCCCATTCACTGTTTCCATAACCGTAGGAGGGAAACATTCTCCTACCAATCTGGGACTCCTCACATGGCTGGGGCTGGCCGCTTTTGCAGTCGACCCTTCTCTCCCAACTCCGGCGAGGTTACCTTGGACATGATCATCTGCAAACAAACTACCATTATTCTGGTCGACAGGCTTTCTTTCGTCCCTCTTATCGCGACATTGGTTGGCCATATGGCCCAGTTTTTTGCATAAGGTGCATCTTGAGAGATCGTGCTCATACATCACCCGCTGTTTGAACCAAAAAATGATGTCTGTACCAGGTTTCTTTCGTTCCACTTGGATCTCCTCCACCCTGGCTCCGACCAACTCAACCTCAACGAGGACTCTGGCATAGTTGCCCATGGTGCCATTCAATGTTTTGCGATCCAAAGCTACAGGCCTCCCTGCGGCTTTGGCCATTGTCAGAAGGATTTTTTCATGCCAATACTCCATCGGGAGTTCAGGGAAACGAACCCAGACTAGTTTAGTTTGGGTGTGATTATCATGGATGCTAAATTCTGGCCTCCATCTCTGAATCTAATCACCTGAGTCCCAACTTTTATGGGTCCTCACCTCCATACCGATGACATATCCCCCTCCCTCTCAAAGCGGAAGAGAATGAAACCCTTCCCTAAAGGAGCAAGATTAACCTTCCAATTTTTTTGCTAAAAATCATGTGAATTAATAAAAGGAAAAAAAGAAAAATAGGAGATACAAGCTGGGTCTAAAGAGGCACCGGATACATGAATACATAGGATGGAGGAGATTGAGATCTTAGGGTCCTCTCCTCACCTTCGGCATGGCCATCAGCAAGGAAGAGGATCCTCAACTCCACAAAATAAAGTTAAGAAAATCTATATCTTAATCTACCTTTTGCATCCCTTCTGATCTCATCCAGCATTGAGATCAGATGTGTAACATTTTCTGCTCATATTGTAAATATTAGAAGAAAGAAAAGAAAAGAAGGAGAAAGAGATAGAGGTGATAGATATGTAACCAGTGGAGTTACAACTTGTGTATTGTAACTCCCACTCCACTCGTATATATAATAACCTAAAGGTTACAGGGGCAGAACTGGAATAACAATCCACAAAATTAAAAAAAAAAAAAAAAAAAAAGGGCAAAACCACCGCTACTCATAATACTAGGACCAGTAGGTCTCGATTTACACTCCCCCTCACGCTGGAGCATAGATGTTAATCATGCCTAGCTTGTTACAAATACAATCCAATCAAGCACTCCCCAAAGTCTTTGTAAACAAATCAGAAAGTTGTTCTCCTGTACGAACATGACTAGGAGAAATAAGTCCTTGTTGCAGCTTCTCTCGAATAAAGTGACAATCTACTTCGATGTGTTTCGTTCTTTCATGAAACACAAGATTCGAAGCAATACGAACAACAACCTAATTATCACACCATAATTGCATAGGTGAATCATCAGTAAAACCAAGTTTAGCCAATAGCTGTTTCACCCATATCAGTTCACACGTAACATGTACCATAGCTCGATATTCTAACACTGCACTAGATCAAGCCACAACTGTCTGTTTCTTGTTCTTCCATGACACAAGGTTTCTTCCAACAAATGTATAGTAACTTGTAGTTGATCATCTATCACTAGGAGAACCATCCTAGTTAGCATCTGAAAAACCCTCAACCCCCCCATGTCCATGGTCAGAGTAAAGTACACCGCGTCCAGGAGACTTCTTGAGGTACCGTAGAATACCCATAATAGCCTCCCAATGAGGCATCCGAGGAGCAGACAAAAATTGATTAACCATACTAATGGAAAAAACAATATCAAGTAGAGTCACAACCAAATAATTTAGTTTCTCAACAAGCTTTTGATACTTCTCATGATTCCCAAAAACATCACCACTATCAGTTGTAAGCTTTAAATTGGAATCCATGGGAGTATCTAACGGTTTAGAGCCCAACATTCCTGTCTCTAAAAGAAGATCAATAACATATTTTCGCTATGACAACAAAATTCATTTCCTTGACTAAGCCACTTCCACACCTAGAAAATACTTCAACTTTCCCAAATCTATGGTCAGAAATTTCTGTTGTAAATGTTCCTTCAGCTTCTCAATTACTGAGGATTCAACTCTTGTAATAGCAATATAATCCACAACAAGAAATATCTGTCTTGTGACTGAATGCTGAAAAAATACAGAATGATCACTACCACACCATGTTAGCCCATATCCAAAACCACCTCAGTAAATCAACCAAACCACGCTTGAGGTGATTGTTTCAACCCATACAAAGGCATCTTGAGCTTGCACACCATACCATACTCCCCCTGAAAAGCAAAGAGGTCCAACAAAGGCATACCATGTAAATGGATTCCACAAAAAAATCTAACGGAGTTCTAGAAGCAAGTTGAAGGCTATTGAAGGAAGAGTTGAGGGACTACAAAAGTTGCTTAAAGCTCACAAAGAGAAGAGGAGCTCACCTAGGCATTACCGCCAGCTATATGTTTGACTTCCTCTCTCTCTCTCTCCTCTAGCATTTGTTGGGGTCGTGGCTGGGCTCAAAAGAATTGCCAAGGGGTCCTCTTTGACCCTTCTAAACCTTGGTTCGTGATTTGGAGTGGTGTTGAAACACAACTACAATTTCTCCTTGTTGCTAGGTATCGCCAACTTCTCTGTTGTCGGTTGTTTGTACTTGGAATGACTAGCAGTGTGGTTATTGGTTACCTTTGATGAATGTGTTACATCATATGATGCTTGAATATGCTATTGGAATGATGGAATGAAGCTCCACCGTTAGAAGTGGTTCTTATTGGTAATCTATCAAGTTTTCATGGTTTATTAGCGTGCTAGAATTTTTATTTCTTTTTCTAAGAATAAAATATTTGGGACTTGCCTTTCCCCTTTGGTTTGGATCTCCTTTTGTGTTATTTAAGGGGTATCCTTACTTCATGTCTGATCTCACAGAACCTATGGAAGCTACATCGAGTGGGTTGAGTAGTACCACCCTCAATTCGATTGTTTTTTATAATCCCAATACTCAGATTTCTTTGGTGAAGTTGGATGGTAACAACTATTTAGATTGGTCACAATCTGTGAAGGAAAGCTACGGTACATATTGGAGTTATCAAGGCTCCCATTGTCGCTGATCCAGGTTATCAAAAATAGAAAACTGCAAACTCTATTGTTATGACTTGCCTCCTTTTTCCATGAAACCTGAGATGGGTAGAAAATTATCCAGAAGGAAACTGCTAAGGATGCTATGACAATAAAGCCACTGGTTTTGAATTGGTAATTGCGTTTTGATACTTCATAGGTGTTTATAATTGGAACTAGTTTATTTTAGTTAGAATAAGATAAATAACAGTTCAAATGAAGGATTTCACTATTCGGATTCAGGATCAAATCTCAACCAATCCAGGTCAAGATCAAGGATTTGCAATCCAGTTCTTAAAAGTAAAGAAAAAATAACTAAATTATCTAAATATCAGAAATGTGTTAGAATTGTCCATAAGAATCCTAATTCGTAAGAATTAAAAATTTCAAGCAAACACCACAAAATCCAACTATCTTTGCAATAATGATTTTTGGAGTTGCTCCTAAATTTTTGGACAATGTTGATGGCAATCCAAGATGGTTTTGGAGCTTCTACTAAACTTTAGCCCCAAAGAAGCCCTAAAAAATAAATTGACAAGAAAGTCTATTAACCCTTCTGTCATCTAGGTGATCCAACACCAAGATTTTATTGGTGTCACCAAATCTGTTAAAGGATAAACCGATCCCACTTGATCCAATCCCCATAACCTTGCTTCAAGCATTGTTATCATAAAATTAGACTTCTAAATTTGTAGGACATTTTGTATATTGAACAGAAGGTTACCTCTCCCATATTTTGCGGCACAGCCATATTTTTTGCATGAAGAACATCAATACTAAGAAATGAGTTCAAATAGAAGGTTTCGTCGGAATCAATGGAAGCTAAATCAAGAGGTACAGCTCTCGAATTCCCATCGATGGGGTAACATCTGAGTGAAGGCATAATCATACGAATTGTATTTTTCAAATTCTCCCGGTTTAGGTACATTCTGGAATAAGCAATTTCATCCACTATATTCTTAAGGACCTATAGCAAATGAAACAACCATATTGATAATGGTACATTTTAAATGCCAACATAATAAAACCAAGCCAGATTTTAGACAAGATAATCACATTGTATACCTGGACAAATGGTGAACCCATCAACAGGTACATGTACCATGGAAACGTTGAGATCTGAATAGGTAAGCTAAAATAGGACGAAAAATCAACTTGGTATTCAGCTAGGCAAACACATAGATGTATCAATGATTCCCCAAGCCATCTGTCATGATCAAACTTAGCCTGCTAGACAGTCAGATCTGCTAGTCAGTAATAGGCACTCCGATCAAAGTTGCAATAGTAAAGCAACAATCATAAACTAAGGCAAAGAAGTAAATCAAAAGATCAAAATAGACTTATCTGCTTACACTTTCCTGGGGGAAGGGGGGTGGGGAGGGATATCTCCCTTGTTCTTACATCATAAAAACATAAACTAATTCAGTGTTCAACTTTCTACCTTTTCTTTCATCAGATTGGTAAGCGGGTAGCCAAAAACAAAATAAAAATATATACAAGAAACCCATTTTTTTTGTGTGTGTATAAGAAAGGAAGAACAGAAAGCAAATTGGAGACTGAAATTTAGTACTTCCAAAATTCTAGGGACTAAGAACTGTCCACTCTTCTGGTCTTGTCAAGGACACTAAAATTTCTTCAATCATCTCCAATAGCTCTTGGTCCCCCTGCTAATCCCCCTCTCCACCATATGGTCCTCTCTTCCTCCTATTCCTTCTAGTAATAGACAAGATAGAGTCGTTTGATCATCCTATTCCTTGAGCTGCTTCTCTTCCTCCTTTGCATGGCACCTAGCCCTATCCCAAGGCCCCACTACTCCTTGGCACAAGGTCATTTGGTTTAAATTTCACATCCCCTGTCACAGCTTCATTGTGCCCTCTCCAATTGCCTCCCTACCTAGTCATTTCTCATCTATCGCCATGTCCCTGTCTCTCCAGCTTGTTGCCTTTGTTGGAATGGTTCTGAAGAAAGCATTCACCTGTTCTTTAAGTGCCCTTTCACTTCCGCCATCTGAAAGCATCCTCACAAAATGCTGGTTAGCCAGGAGAAGGCCCCTCCCCCTTATAAGAGTGGATCTGGATTGGCATGACCTTTGCCGACAGCTCTATCTGCAACATTGTTGGGAAGCTCGCCTTTAGAGCTGGCATCAACCACATTTGGATAGAGCGTAACTTTCATATATGGACTTCCAAATCCATATCCTTTAATAAGATTTGGAATTCCATCTACTTTGATGTCTCCTCCAAACTTGCTTCAATCCCTCCCTGTTTTATTGAGAATTCCCCAAAGAATAGGCTTATTGTTGTCTCCATTGCCTCCTGGGGTCTCCTTTGCCTATGTTACTTCATCCATCTCCCCCCCCCCCTTAGGAGTGTATCCTCTGCTATTTGAGTTGTTTCCCCTTTTGGGATCTTATATATTTCCTTTCCCCCTCCCCCCTAATTTTTCTCCTCCTTTTGGTATTGAATTATTTATTCACACAAAAAAAGCATCCCATAACACAATACATGCCTTTACATCTATGACCTTTAGATTTTTGAAAAACACACTCAAAATGTTAGTTTAGTTTCATACCCCAGGTTGGTAGTGTACGTCGTACCTTGTTTGTATGATTCTCAAAGACAGCCTTACACATGATTTAGTACTTTAACATACAAAAAATAATGAAACCAATTAAAATATACAATTACAAGGGAAAAATAGAGAATAAACATCTAATATTATTAAACTTTAAAATATTTCAACATAAGAAATATTGAGACCTAGTGATCACGGCTCACAGGTTCAAGTTGGGAAATTGCCTCTCTGCGAAGCAAGGGTAAGGTTGTGTATATTATGACCCTCCCTAGATTCATGCACGGGGTACGTCGTTTTCATAATTGTAGTAACTAACTTCACATCAAAGGTGCAACTAAGAAAAGTTGCATGCCCTTCTTAGTCTCTTATACTATGTCAATACCACGAAGAGTTCCGAGTGGTGCAAAAGCTGAGAAAGAATGCTGCCGCCGATGAAACCAATCCTCTGACTCGATCACAAAAGCTGATCATGTCATGGTATATCAGAAGAGACTATCAAAGTCCATAACAATAGGGCAAAATTTTTATGGTATGCCATCGATCGGCTAATACTATCTAACATATACCAAACAAAAATCCTACGCACTATGTATTGACCATATTTTTTGCTAAAATTATTTCAGAAAAAAGGGATATTACCTCAAAATGTGAGTCTTCAAGCAATCTCCTTTTAATCCACCAAATGTTAGCTACAGTTGACTTGTACAAGCTTCCAGCAAATTGTTTCATGATGAAATTGCAAGTTGAATGATTAAATCAAGCAAGTTTTGGAACCAAAAACAGGTTTTGACCTACACATGTCAACTGGCACTCAAAATGGGTAGAAACAATACCCATTTCAATTAACTTAAGTTATTTAAGTCATGTGATTGTAACATTTCGATGAAACATAGTTGTCAAAGAGGCAAGGCAACCCAAGGCGGTGGATGGGTGCCTAAGAGCTCGAGCGCCCGCCTAGGCGACCGAGTGTTAGTTTTTATTTTTCCTCTTTTCTAACATTATTTAGCACACAACATATACCTCATATAATCAAAAATCAACATTAAGCCACATCAAGTACTTAAAAAAAAATATTAAGTCACATCAAGTAATTAAGAATCAACATTCATAGAAATGTTCTTGTTCTCTAATAAGTTTGACTGGAAAAATGATTTTATTTTTGCATAGGTCGAGTACAAAGCTTGCTTCCCAACAAATCCAAGAGTGTTGAAAACCAAGTTGTATTGATAGAGTTATGTTCTGGTTAAATTTATTTTAAGATGCACGAATGCAGTTAAAAATTGCCTAAACGAAAGAGAAAGTTATAAACATCAGAACATAAGATTATTACTGCACTTTTGGTTTTTAGGAATAACATTTATGTCATCGGAGCAGCACATTTCTATGAGTTCTAGCTGACAGCATATTTTTTTTCTCCCTGTCTGTAGTTCATGCTAAATGCTTCAGGCAGGCTAGAAGGGAGTTGTGGGTTAATTTGACTGCTTCATGCCCGGGTCCAGGTATTCCATGGATGGTAATTGGAGACTTTAATGTCACCCTCCAGTCGCATGAGAAAAGAGGTCCAAGAGCTTTTAATATGGGATCGGCGGCTGATTTCACAGCAATGGTGGATGGATGTTCTTTAATTCAGGTTCCCTCCAAGGGCCGTAAATTCACCTGGACAAACAATAGGAGAAGAGGAAATGTAGTTGTTGTGCTGGATAGGACTTTTCGTAATGACTCTTGGTTCTCTACCCTTCATGACTGTCACCAGGAAGTAATGTATAAGGGGGCCTCTGATCATTCCCCTCTCCTTGTAACTTCGGAGTCTTTGGTAAGGCCAAATAATTGCCCCTTTCGATTCCAGCATTTCTGGGCAGAAAATGAGAGTTTCATGAAAGTGGTTAAGGAATCATGGGATGAATGGATTAGTGGTTCAGCTCTTTATGTTTTCAGTCAAAAAATTAAGCGGTTGAAAGGTGCGATTAGGCTATGGGCTAAACAAAATTTTCCAAACATTAACTTGGAATTAGAGGCAGCGCAGAAAGGGATGGAGAAAGTGCAGGATGAGATTGAAATTAATGGGATGAATGACAAGATTTTTGCCAGAGAAGCTGATGCAAAAACCAGGTTGCTGAAAGCTATGGAGAACCATGAAAAGCTCTGGGCTAAAAAGGCCAGAATGAGATGGAGAACCCAAGGAGATAGATGCTCAAAATTTTTTCATGTTAGTGCAAAAATTAGAAGGTTGAAAAATACTATTCACACTTCGAAAAAGGGAGACAGGAAAATTATTTCTGACAAGAGCCAATTGGAAGATTATGTTAGTGGGTTTTATGAGAACTTTCTTAAGGGTTCAGAAACTTCTGAGCATCTGGACCTGTTAGATTGCATCCCAAATGTGCTCAATGACCATGATAGATGGAGGCTGGATGTCTTGCCGAGCAATGCAGAAATTAAAGAGGCATTTTGGGAGCTCGATCCTGAGAGTGCTCCAGGCCCAGATGGCTTCCCAGGTAAATTCTATAGATCTTGCTGGGAAATTATTAACTTAGATGTATGCAATGCAGTTCGAAGTTTCTTCAGTAAAAGTAGAATGCCTAATGGTATTAATACTATATTCCTAGTATTAATTCCAAAAGTGGAAGGGGCAATGAGCTTGGATAAATTTAGACCGTTATGTTTGGGGAATTTCTTCTGTAAAATTATCTCTAAGATAATGGCGACTAGATTATCAGGGGTTTTGCATCGACTAATTTCAGAAGAGCAGGGTGCTTTCCAGAAGGGGAAAATAATTCATTCAAATATCTCAGTGGTGTCTGAGCTAACAAATTTATTGTTTTCGACGGCTAGAGGAGGTGGAATGGGTTTGAAAATAGATATCCAAAAGGCTTATGACACGATGTCTTGGAGATTTATTTTTCAAGTTCTAAGGAAATTTGGATTCTCAGAGAGATGGGTATCGTGGGTGCACCAGATGCTGGGTTCTACCAAAATTTCAGTTCTTCTTAATGGTGGTCCGATAGGGTATTTCGGGGTGGAGAGGGGTTTGAGACAAGGGGACCCCCTGTCCCCCATGCTATTTATTCTGGCTGAAGAGGTGCTATGCAGAGGTCTCCAAAGGCTTGTAGTAGAGAAAAAGTTCAAGGCGCTTAATGGCCCTCGAGGGGTGACGACTCCAGCTCACAGTCTCTTTGCAGATGACATTTTCATATTTGGGAACGTCTCTCTCAGGTATGTTCGTCATTTAAAAAAATTTCTTGTGAAATATCAGAAGTTTGCGGGCCAGTGCATCAACCTAGAAAAAGTAAGATTTTTCTAGGCCATATTTCTCCCCAGTGCAAGCAGGCCATTGTTGAGGAAATGGGTATTCCCCTATGCTCTTTTCCTACCAGATACCTGGGTGTATCAATTTTTAAGGGCAGGGTAAAAAAAGAATCGATTTTGCCTATTCTAGACAGGGCAAAGGATCGATTAGAGGGCTGGAAGGGAAGACTTTTATCGATGGCAGGAAGGGTGGAATTAGTGCGCTCTGTGATTCTTAGCATCCCAACTCACAGTTTTGCGGTCTACTGGTGGCCAAATTCTCTCATTGATACTCTTGAAAGATGGATGAGAAATTTTGTCTGGACAGGGGAAGTGGACAATGCAAAAAAAATTGTGGTCAATTGGGACCAATGTTGTAAGCCTAAGGAGGAAGGGGGTCTTGGATTGAGGAGATTGAGGGACATAAACAAGACAATGTTATGTAAATCTGCCTGGAGAATTAAGACTGAAGAGTCTATGGCGAGCTCTTTTCTGAGGGCTAGATTCCTTGATAGGGAGGGTATCCCTAAGAAAGGATTCAGAAAATCCTCTATTTGGCCAGGTCTGAGGAAAATATGGGATTACATATCTTCTAAAGAGAGATGGGTGGTGGGAGATGGAAAAAAAATAAGTTTCTGGAAGCATATCTGGGTAGGGCAAGGCGCCCTTAAAGAGAGTGAGATGCTGGAAGGCATTGATATATCTGTGCTGGATGGCAATGTTAGCCGATTCATTGTGAATTTCAATTGGAATTTTCCTCAGATGAATTCAAATTTTATGAGGAACATAATAAACGAGGTGAAGAAAATTAACATCCCTGCTTATAAATGTGAAGATAGGAGGATCTGGTCCCTTTCGGAAAAAAATCGTCTGCAATTCCGATCTCGTACAATTCCGTGCAATACCGCCTTCAGGCGGTGACACGTGTATTAATACCGATACAATGGTCCAGATCTGATTTAAATGCCTCTTCACTGATTTAATGTTTTATTAGTTGTACCAGATCTGAACCATTGTATTGGTATCAATACACGTGTCACTGCCTGAAGGTGGTATTGCACGGAATTGTACGAGATCGGAATTGTAGACGATTTCAACCCGTCCCTTTCTTATGATGGGGAATTTTGCTTCAAATCAACTTGGGAGGATATAAGGGTGAAAAAATCAACAGTTTTCTGAGCTTCTATTATATGGGGTAAAAAGCAGCAGCCTTGGGTCTCCACTCTAGCATGGAGGGTGATTAATGGAAAGGTCCCTACTGATGATGTGGTAAAAAAGAAAGCGATCCCCCTGGCGTCTAGATGTGTCCTATGTAATTCAGATGAGGAAGTTTTAGAGCATCTCTTCATAAGATGCCCTTTCTCTGCGGAGATCTGGAGGCTTCTTTTGATGCATTCAATGTGCATTGGGGCAACCAGGGCTCTCTGCTCGAGATTGCTCAATGGTGGAAGAGAAAGTTGAAACTGGTTTGCTGCAAGGAGGCGTGGAATATGAGTTTAGCCATTGTGTTGGATCATTTATGGAGGGAGAGAAATGCAAGGCTTTTTGAAAATAAATATCGGTCAAGCAGGTATGTACTAATGATGGTTCTTGAGGACATAAGACGAAACAAGCCAAGATCTAGAGGCGAGATTAATTCTATAGCAGATTTGCAGTGTAGCAGGCGCCTAGGCATTCAGATATAGGGAGTGGCGCACAGAGAAATATTGGAGGTCTTCTGGTGTAAACCTCCAATGTTCTGGATAAAACTAAACTTTGATGGCAGCTCTATGGGAAATCCTGGTCGGGCTGGAGCGGGAGGTATATTTCGGGACCATCAGGGCAGGGTTATGGGTTCTTATAAAAAATATATGGGTATTACTGGAGTATTTGAAGCGGAGGTGGAGGGTCTGATGGAGGGGTTGCTGCGAGCAAAGGCCATGAACATCACTTGCTTATGGGTGGAGTCAGACTCTAGCTCGGTTGTGCTAGCGATTCAGCAAAGGAAAATTCCCTGGTATGCTCTCCAACGATGGATGCATCTTAAGCCTTTCCTTGACAGTATCAGCTGGAAGGTATCTCATAACTTCAGGGAAGGGAACTCCATAGCTGATTACTTGGCCAAAGATGCGGCGAAGACAGGGATTTCGGGTGATAATGTGGTCCTTCCCTCCCATATTCTTGATGTCTTGCAAAGGGATTCAGATGGGAGGCCTCATTTTCGGTTTTATTAGTGCTTATTTTTCCTCCTGCTGATGGCCATGCCGAAGGTGGGAGGGTAGAGTTAGCTAGGTTCTTTGTTTGAATCTGTTATCTTGTATGGTTTTTATTTTCTTTTCTTTGATCATTTAATGAAATAATCTTTTAGCAAAAAAGAAAAAGGAATAACATTTATGGAATTATCAGATTTTTGAAAAGAATCCACCATTTGAAAGTTGAAAATCACCCCTTCAACAAGAATCTAGGTTTTGTTCATGAACTATGGGGTTGACTTTTTATCCCTTTGGAATTTTCTTTTGAAACAAATTTTATTGGATTCAAATAGGGGGTATTTGCTTATTTATTAATAATATCTTAAGGAAACGATTTTATAACAAAACAATATTTGCATAACTAAGTGCTAAACCCGCTTCAATACCATTTCAAGGCACCCTGCAATAAGGTGACAATTGCCTAGACCCCAAGAGAACCAACTGGACGCCTAGGTGAAGCCTGGACAACTATGCAACGAAAGGAAATAAAATTACAAAAAACCTATCAAAATTTGATATGTCTAGTGAGTCGCTTAATGTTTCGTTTTGAGGCGGGCATAAATGAAAATTTTCAATAAGTATTGGCTGAAACCACTAGAATTAAGAACCATAGTCTTAGATGGATAAATCTTAAGATACTGCCACCATATTATTAGATGGATACATCTTCACATACTACCATAGATGCTACTCTTTGTGTCACCCCACCTCATGTTAATTCTATAATTTACAATTCCTATTTCTCTTTCTTCATTCTATGTCACTTTGACATGTCTCCCTACAATCTATCCTGATCAATTCATACCCAAACCTTAGCATGGATCCAACCTAGTACGAAGAGAGAGTGTAATGCCCCAAAGTGTGGCACCTTAGGACATTTTTTCTTTGGCCTCTTTAAATATTTGTTTTGCCACTTAAATTAATAACTTGAGTGTTAGCCTAGTGATCGAGAGTTAAGTTGGTAAGAGGTCAGGGTTCAAATCTTATAAATTTTAAAAAAGGGGTGATGAAGCTAATTTAATATCTATAGGGCTTATTTTGGTAGAAATAAGCTTTGGGATGTGTTATATATGTGTTGGGACTTTAGTTTTAAGTGTTTCTTTTGTAATGGGCCACTTTTATGGGCCTATAATATTGGTATGGGCTAGGATTATGGGATTAGTCAAGTAAGAGTTTCTATTTCTTTACGTTACTTATTATTTTAGTGTTTTAGTTAGACTAGATTAGGAATTTATAAGTCCACTCCTATTTTGAGTCTATTTCCTTTGTTATTGTAGTTTCCTAGTCAATTTAGGAGTCCTATTGGTATAAGATTGGGTTAGGCCTTTCCTTTTTAGTGTCTAAGTCTATTTTTGAGTCTTTTATATAAGTTTGTAAGAGGGTCAAGCATTGTACACGAATTTTACTATTAAAAATTTCTGTTGTTGTTGCTCATCTTCATGTGTGAAGACTTCCTTATGTTTGGTCAAGGTGACAAAACTG
>NC_056563.1:12337454-12375731 GCF_013358625.1 Macadamia integrifolia | reverse complement strand
AAAAAAAAAAAAAAAAAAAAGAAGAAGAAGAGAGAAACGAGAAGAGAATAGATGGAGAGGGGGCTGGTGGTTTCAGGTTTGGAAGGAAGAAAAGAAGGAAAAGGATGAGGGGTTCGGTGGTTAGGTTCCGCCAAGGCAAGAAAAGGGTTGATGAAGAGAGAAGAAGAGTTGGGAGATGGCTCGGCCAAGGTAAGAAAAGGGTTAGAGAGGGGAATTAGGAAGTTTCAGGTTTATGTTTTAGCAAGAAGAGAAGCGGTTCGTTGGGTTCAGCTACAAAGAAAGAGAGGGGCGGCTGGAGAAGAAAGAAGGATGAGAACAAGGAGAACAAGGAGATGGGATTAGGTCAAGGGTCTGGATCCTAATCTAACAGTCCAAATTAAAAGAAAATTTAACAATTAAAACGAAATCAATGAACCTACCTAAACCCAAAATTGATGCAAAATTATAACAAACCAAGAAAACCTAAGTAAACTTATTAAATCAGATTAAATCAATTTGAAATTAATTAAACATAATTGAACCTAAGTAAACCTTAGTTAATCTAATTGAACCCAATTAAACTTTAGTTAATATAATTGAACCTAAATTAATTTAATTGAACCAAATAGATATAATTAATTGAATTGAATCAAATTACACCTAAATGAACCAATTAAATTAACACTGAACCGATGTAATTAAATCTATATACGAACCACGCATTAATAAATTAGAACCCAATCTATTAAATAAGTACAACTAGTTCAAAATTGCCATTGGGAGAAGAAAGTTACCTTAAACCCGGTTTTAATCAAGAAAAAATGGGAGATAACCTTTGTGCTTCAATCCTCAAGTCAAATCGAATCAGAATAGATATCTCGGCTCAAGGAAGGATTAATATGTTAAACTTTTGGAATTGAAGAATATTTAGTTTTAAAGGTAAGAGGTTAGCCAAAACTTTGATGAAGCCATCCTCTCTCCCAATTTCTCAATTTTTCTCTTTCCTTTTGGAAGAGGGGAATGGCTATATTTATAGCCTTGGGATCGGAGACAATCCTCTCTTGTTTCCATTGTGGGACTAAAAAGCTGGAGAGGATTATCCAAAAATGATTGCTTTTGGACAAAGGATGTTGGGCACCACATAGCACTTCCACGTTGCTTGAAATGGAATCTAAGACCGACCTTTGGAGTCAACTTTCATGGATTATATCTTTCAAACCGTTAGTTGGAATTCGACGCATAATATGTCGTTGAAAAATTCGTACCGAGCACTATCCAATGATGTGAGACATGAATGCGATCTTGACTAAAAACCTTTGCGAAAATACGCGTAAATTAGGGACCCAAATCATGTAGTAAAAGGGGGAATTGGCCACCGATTCGCATCATTCTCGCATGAAAGTGTAGTGTCCGACTTGAGGGGACAAGCGACACTAATCTACAACATCAAAATTCCCTTTTTGAAAACATTTCTCTTGGAAGTTTATAGGGGCAAAATGATCATTTTCTACCCTAAGCTTGAAAATTCTCTAAATCTAAAATGTCCAACATGTAATTCTTCTTGTGTCATCATCCCCGAGGGGTGACAAAATTAGGTGATACTTTCAAGTATTTTTGCTTATTGAGGTTGATTATTTTCAGTGTTGATTCTATTCCTTCTAGATTTTCATACCTTTTGTCTAATAAGTACTTCTATCGATGATTCAACAATTTTAAATGCTTCGGTCACCTATTCTTGCTGCCCATTCAAGATTTTGTTGAATGATTTCCTTGTTATAATGAACTGTCAATTGTTTCTTCTTTATAGTGAACTTATCATTTAATACACAGGTAAGTGATAACCATATATTATTGATTGAAATTTTTTACTAGAATTGAACTGAATTTTGGCTTTAAGATGTGTAATCTTTTGTTTTTTGGCAGCCTATTTATTGTGATTTTCCTTAAATAATGATTTAATTGCCCATCAGTAACTTGAACCAGATGCTGCTCAGAGAATTTAAAGATCTAACCTACTAATGAGGTCAGAGTTTTGCCATGGGTTGCTTTGACTCTGAATAACTATACTAGAATTATTCTTATGGCAGGGACACTGTACACTATTCCAAGAGATATTGTGCTATGTTGATTGGTTTAATTTCTTAGTGAGTTGCTCCTAGGTTTTAGTAGTGTCTCATCTCAATGAGTTGCTCCTAACTTATTTGCCACTCTTCTTTCCCTCCTTTTACTATTTTCTGTTATGAAACACTTCTTTATTTGTATTGAACTTTCTAATTTCCTCTTTTCCATCTTAAAAGGTCAGGTTTGAGGTTGAGAATTGGTACATTGGCAGGGCATATTGAAGATTTGGGTTTGCGAACTTAGAAGAAAAAACTGTATTATTTTTCTGCCTCCTGCTCTTTAAAGGTCAAGTTTAAATGTTGTAAATATCTTTATTATATTATCGTTACTAGGTTAATGTTCTTACAATTACAGAATTGACGCCATTTCTTGATTAAGAGTGGCTCTCACTCAGAAGTGTGATAATGGATGGGGCTGAGAATGTGTGGGAGCTACTAGTTCAAGAAGGAGCTTGGAGCCTTGGATGTGTTCCTGGGGAGATTTCTTTTAGCTACTTGGGGATCCTTATTGTGGCACTTCTAATTCCACTATGGTGTGGAACAGTGTATTGACAAGGACTGCTTGGTTGGAAGAGAAGATGTGTATCTAATGAGGGAATAATAATACTGATTCAAAATTCTCTATCTAACGATCTAGTGTATACGATGTCCTCATATAAGGCTTCTATTTTGGTCAGCAACAAGGTTTTGAGAAAGGTGGAGCCTTCTCTTTGGCCTCAGCGTGGGAAGAGATAAAAAGCAAAAAGGCGTCTGTTTCTTGGTTTTCCATTCTCTGGAAAGCTCTTCTACAGCCACGGTAGGTAGTATTTGGATGGAGGTTAGCCCATGGTAGACTCCCTATAGATGACCAAGTGTGCAAAAAGGGGATTGCAATGCCTTTGAGATGTGTGTTATGTGAAAAGGCGGAAGAATCTAGTTTTCACCTTTTTATTCACTGTGAGTATATCCAAGCCCTGTGAAATATGTTCTGTGATCTATTTGGTGTCAGATGGCAACACTTCACAAGAATGGAAGATTTATTTAGCTGGTGGAAACGTAAAGCAAAATCCGTCACATTCTCAAGAGTATGGCTTAGTGGCGCAGTGTTAATTCCTTATGCAGTTTGGATGGAGAGGAATATGAGAATCCACGAGGGTACCTATTGGCATCACAGGCAGCGTTTTGCTATGATTAAAGGAGAGATAGGCATGATTTCGATAGTGCACCTTGGGAAGAACTTGTCCGTAGCTGATTTGATGTGTGTCAGGAGAGTGGGAATTCCCCGTGTAATTGGCAAGCAAAGAGAAATTTTTGAAGTTTGATTGTGTCTCCCCCCTCAGAACTGGATTAAGCTAAATACTGATGGGTGCTCACTAGGGAATCTTGGAAAGGCTGGAGCTGGCAGCGTGTTTAGAAATTACAAGGGCGAACCTTTGCTGAATTTCAGAAATTTTGTTGGTGTAAAATCTAACTTTGAAGCTGAATTCTTAGCTCTCATTACCGGCCTTGAACATGCAAAAAACTCTTGTATCCAAAACCTTTGGATCGAGTGTGACTCTGCTGCTGTGGTGTTCTTATTCTCCAAAGGGCTGGTTCCATGGTTTATTCAGCAAAGATGGAGGGGCGTTCTCTCTTATTTGGGCTCAATTTCTTGGAAAGTCACTCATTGCTACCGCGAAGCAAATGTGGTAGCTGATTTCTTAAAAACAGCAGCAAGATTTGAATCAAATTCCCCTGTCGAGGCCTGGCCCCTTCTCACCTCCAGGGAGCTGGAATTGGATGCGGCCCAACGGCCAAGATTCCGATTCACTTAGTTATTTTTTAAAGTTTTTTTTTGGGTTGTTAGTCTAAGGTCTGAGGTCCTCTCCTGCTGATGGCAATGCCGAAGGTGGGGTTGATTTCACTTCCTTAGTCTAAGTCTTGTTGAGTTTATCATTCCTCTTGTATATTCTTTCTTTCTATTAATTCAATGATCTTTAGCGAAAAAAAGAAATTGATGAAACTCATTGTGGGAGATATCGAGCCTCAAGAGGTGTTAATTAGTGCAGCAAAAATAAAAGGTTGGGGGTTTCAAGTTTCATTATTTAAGATGAATATTGCATTTCCTGTAAAGTGGTTGTGGAGTTTATTGTTGAAGGAGAACCCCCAAACTAATTAACAGATAATAGAAACTCTGAAGTGAACAAACATGGTTGCCCATCAACCAAAAGGAAGAGAACCCTTTTCTCTAAGAGGAGTGAATAGCACTCCAGAGTTTGATTGCAATCAAGTATCTATAGACTAAAATTCTTAAACCAAGTTTCCTAAACCTTTGCAAGCCCTTCTTAAAATAAATTAGAATTTATAAACATCCAAAATCTAGAGATAGCGATTTGACGCCCTTATAAGCTAATGACTGAAAACCAGGTTAAGTCAAAACTCATGCCCTGGCCCATAAAGTTCCATTTCCATGGAAGCACATCCAAAACTAAAAGCCCCTAACTACAACAGGGAGTGTTGCTGCAAATAGTTGTGGGCTTTGATGATTGAGAATTCATTCCAGAATGCTAAGGTGTCCTCATGGGTGTTGTGTATAAGAAAAAAAACAATAAAGAAAATAGGAAATGGCATTATTCTTTTATGATCAATATATCATAACAGGCAGGAAAAGGAAATCAAGTTAGTTTATGGGAGGACAGGTGGTTAGGAGGAAAGTCTAAGAAATGTTGTTGGAGAATATATAAGGTGGCCATGGATAAGTAGGTTTTGGAGTGAGAAATGGTAGGTTTTCTGGATTCCACAATTCATGCACCTAATCATATATTTCTTCATGCCTAAGTCCTTTTCCGCCTTGCTGTTTACAAAGGCCAATTTTAAAGTATATATGCTTAAAATGTCTTGATGATATTATTGTTCCTAGGTGTTACAATTTTATTTGCAACATTATCCTATCCTTGACATGCTTAAGTATTACTAGGACCCAACTACAGTTCTTCCATTTCTTAATATAGAAATGATTAAGCAACTGGATGACTTTGGATTCTTAGCCAATGTTTCTTTAAGGTATCTATAGCTCTAGAACACTGCATGCCTCTATTGGTTGCTTGGAGCACCAAATTGCAAGTAGGAAATACCAAAAGTATGAAACTTTTGCCTAAAGATATATGCAATATTACAAAGAAAATTTTTCCTAAAGATATCTTCTTTTAAGTGGCAAATGATAGAGAATTTTAAGTTGTAACTTTACATAGAAGCAAATGTCAGTGATTGTATGCATGTGTTTGAAAGTGTGTTTGTATAGCATATAGGTATTTGGTTTGTGTAAGGACTCTAAATCCTTGTGTTTGTGATACAAAACCACATATCTAAATTCATCATGAAGGATCCATGAGACATGAAGCTGGGTAAGCACAATTCATTCTGGATTACAATAATGAATTTCTAGTCACAATCAAAATTGTGATGGAAAAACTCTATTTGGTTCTACATATGAAAATATAAATGTCTTCTTTCTTTTGTTTATTTTGAAATGGAAATTCCATTTTGCTTCTTTTCCCCATAACCATGACAATTTTGTCTTTGCTTATGCCTCTAAACTGTAAATAGGGTAATGAAAACTATTTTCCTTATGAGTTCAAAATGAGAATACAGTTTATAATTTGGTTTTGTTCCATGAGCATCATCTTTACATTACTTGAAAATTGGCTCCGTTCAAATCTCTACATATTCTCTATTTCTTAGGGGGAAAAAAAAACTTTCCAATTGAGAAACCTACTTTTTCTTTTTCTTTTTTCTTTTCTGAAATGAGTAACTTCTATTCCTTGAATCATTGTGGTCTTCAATCCAATGTTAGAAATCTGACTCTTAAATTTGTAGTTCTGTTGTTACAGATTTCTCTCTGTTCAAGGTGTAGTGGGAATGTTAAAGGAGTCTAATATTTTTTTCTTTTTAGTATCTTCAAGGTCCTGGCAGCCTACTGTGCCCTCACGGGAATAGAAATTTTGCACCTTTAGTTGGTTTTATTCCATGGGGAATACTCTTGGAAGCCAAGAAGTTAATGTAATTCTATGAGACTCTGCTTCATTGGATTGATTCAGTCCGTGAAGAGGCATTCAACTATGCAAAGAATTGGTTTTGGGCAGAGATCAACGGCCTTCGCTACGGCATTTCCTTGCCTGTGACACAGATATCTACACTGATGAAATTGACTGACTGGAACTTTGATATTGATCCTGAACTGTTGTTACAACAAGTATGCCATGTTTGTAGTCCCACTTGTGTAGCTTGATTCGGACTTCTCTCTTGCTTTCTTGTGTTCCCTCTCTAAGCCAATCCTCACCTCATTTTGAGCTACCCTATTGTACTTAATAAACTATGTGACCTCTTTGTCGTGTTCAAGTTAGCCTCTACTAGCCCTACAAACAACTACAACAACCATTGTTACCCTATTTAGAGCAAGATCTGGTTCCTCTTGATGAAAATGACAAAGAGGGGAGGGGGATTCTAGGCTTATTGGTGATTCCCTCTTATTAAATCTGCCAGTTCCATGCTCTAGATGGGGTGATGTGGATGAGGATCCAGTTAAAACCTTTGTAAACAATCCTTGGGATCATGAATCTACCTAGGAAACAATACAAGGTCAGGATCCTCTATCGTATGACACAGCGTGTAGCGCAGTCCAAGGACTTAAGATGGCTTGAGTGTTATAATTTTACATGATTACGCTTGACAACAGTAGAGGTGGCTTATGTTGGCAATTTAAAGTTTAAAAGCTAAATTAAGTATCTAACCCTACTTTGAACTGATACACTACTATAGATATAAGGGCATTTAAAAGAAAATAAATTAGGTTACAAATTTTTAATTTACATTTAGACATACCCATGTTTACAACTCACTTTCTCATATTCATCTAAATTAACGGATTTAAATCATTCTAAACTACATAATAGATTGGAGTGGAACTTTTTGGAAGGAATTCTTACAAAATTGGGTTAAATTGCTCATGCAATGTGTATCCACCATTTCCTACTCATTTTTTTATATTAATGGAGTTCAGAAGAATATCTTTTTCCCTAGTAGCCAGGAAGTTGCAACTAGTCGTCCCTTATTGATGGGCCTATCAATGTAGGCATGTTACAAGGGACAAAAGACAAGAGTCCCCAAATTACCCACTCCCTATTTGTTGATGATTGTGTTTTTCATGGAAGCACTTGATTAGTTCCGTACATAATCTTAAAAGCCAATTGTATACTTATTGTGTGCAGCCTAAGGTCAAGAAATTAATTTGCAAAAGTTAGTTGCAAGTTTTAGTGTAAAATTGTAGGTATAAGGAGCTTGAGAAAACTGGATAGATATTTCGGATTGCCCTCTCAGATAGGGAGGATATATATTAAGAAAAAAAAAAAAAGGCTTTTCAAGAAGTAAAAGATAAAATAATTAGAAGGATGTCTAGGTGGAAGGAAAAGCTATTATCTCTGACAGGAAGAGAGGTCCTTGTTAAAACAATATTTGAATCTAATATTGGTGGGATGAGAAAGTGCCCATTTACGTTTTGTTCCCACCACCTCATCTCTTTCTCTCATCTTCTCTACTTCATCTTCCTTCCTCTCTTTCATCTTCTTCCCTCATCTTTAACCTTAGTATTCCTTATTTCTAACTCTACCATGATATAATCGTATTCCACATTTAATCCAGCCAAAAAATTGTAGACCCGAATTTTATCAACATGCTTACGATAGGCAGTAATGTCAGTAGCATTGGTCGGTTGATGATTGCCATGGTGATCAAGCTCCTGCCACAAACTACAAAGCTCCGTATAACATTGAGTTGATAATTCCTTATGGCTTGTGTCATGAATGTTCCTCCGTAATTCATACACCTGGACATCATTCCCAAGTTGTCCATCTCAGACTCTCAACCCCTGATGGTTTTTCCGGGTTGTTTTACTGACAAATTTTAAGGTAAATTTTCCATCAAATTTTTCGGAATTAGGGGATGAAGACCAGATTAGGTATCGATCACAGATCTTGCAGAATCTTCAAGATAGTAATCTTATGGAAGAATGACAACCAAACTGAGATGTATAGAGAACAGTAATTTCTATGCTAAACCTTTCCATGTAATCTGAGCTTCATTTGTACAGAAGTTAGTAGACAACAAGAAACAATTAACACTAAGTGGTGGTTGGGAATGTCAATAACAGAAAACATCAAATGACATATATGGTTCAGGTATCTAATCAAGACAATACATGAGAGATAATCTACAATAACCAAGAAGTAAGTAGTATCAGGGTTAGACAAAGGGGTAAAGTGGGAGAAAGAGATACAAAAGCTTAAGCATACCTGACATAGCTCGCGAAAGATCTAATTGGAGTTTGATTCGTTCAAGCTCTGAAGCAAGAACCGAATCTAGTTCAAAACCGTCGAAGAGAAAGGAAGCATGACGGGAGAGAATGATTGATTGCTGGGTGGATGCGGAATTTTATCTGGACTAGAGAGACGGATTCTCAAAAAAAAATCACTGTTAAGTGGGACATTTGTTGCAGTCCAAAGGAGGAAGGGGGTTTGGGCCTGAGAAGAAAGCGAGATTTGAACAAATCCATGCTTTGCAACCTAGCATGGAAAATAAAGCATGAGGATTTATTTGTTTTTAAATTCTAAGGGCCCGCTTCCTGAAGGAAAATGGCTCTCCTAGACAAGGCTACAGGGGTTCATCAATCTGGCTAGGTGTTAGGAAGGTTTGGAGTATAATCATTGACAATGAGCGATGGATGGTTGGGAATGGGAAGAAGATCAACTTCTGGAGTAACAGATGGGTGGATGGTCGCTCGGTGCAGGATCGAGCTAGTATGGAGCCTAGTGAGGACCACACACTAACAGGGAAGATGGATAGATTTATCACCAATCTTCAGTTGAATATGCCTAATGTCCAATCTTAGACAATGAAAGAAATCTTTATGCGGATAAAAAATATTAAAATTCCACAGTATGATTGCAATGGCAGATGCTTCTAGATGGGATCTCTGGATGGCTCTTTCTCAGTCAAGTCATCTTTCTTCTCCTATTAAGAAGATCTAGGCTGCAGCTACTATGTAAAAAGTATTCTTCACAGAGTTGACTCAACCAGGGCCAACTCAGTGGGTCGGCTTTCTCCTGTTTTGGAAGGAAATCAAAAGAGCATTCTCAGCAATCTCCTTATAATGGAGAGCGTGAGAATGGTATCAATCCTTCCGTGAATAACTCTCCCCAGTTTCCTAATGTGGAGGAAGGAGAGATTCAAATCGATTTGGACTCTACCAATTCAAATCTCCCCAATTTAAGAAAGAATGGATTGGCGCAAGAGGATGTGGATATGGATAATGATGTGAGTCATAATGATGTGGACTTGTCTAGCTCTGAGACCGGCTCAGAGTATGGGTCTTTCTCCGACCAAGATGACGTGGAGGACGGTGAATTGAACCAGAATGGGAACCCGCCTGTCTCTAGAAGAGTGCAAAAATAGAAGCAGGACGATGTGACACACCCTCTCCCCATGGACCTTGTGGGTCTTTCCTCACATCCCAAGAGGACGGGAATGGCTTTAGGTTTTTGTTGTGGGACTTTGGTAGGTAGGGGAGGCCGATCTTCCTCCAATAGGGACCCTCAGCCCCTAATCGAGCTCCAATGAGTAGGAGGGAAACAGCGATGTTGGGAGTTGTGGTACTGGATGATGCAGTTGCTGCTCTCGAGAAAGGCACAGAAGTGAAAGAAAAAAGGGGAAGAAAGAAAAAAGGGGAAGAAAGAAAAACCAGAGTGGTCAGGCTTCAAAACCTGACAAAGGTGGTCATAAAAATTATTAACCATGCGTGTTTTGTTCTGGAACATTCGGGGTGTCCGAAAGGCCTTTGAAATCTCTTCTCAGAGAATCTTCCCCAGAGATTTTATGTGTGGCTGAACCGATGGTTGAGGTCAGTAGCTTTCTTTCATTATTTTTTGATAAATTGGGTTATGCGGCTGAGGTGATTCCCAATAATTGCCAGGATAGGGTGCCCAATATCTGGGTTATTTGGAAGCGAGGTATGGCTCGTCCTTCCCTGGTCTCAATGTCAGACCAACAACTCACTGTTGAAATTGATTGGATGGGTAAAAGAGTTCTCATGTCTTTTATTCATGCCAATTGTTTAAAAATTGAGCGAAGAACTCTCTGGTCTGATCTTGCATTGGTTTCTACTACTTCTTCTCCATGGTTAGTTATTGGTGACTTTAATGCCACTCTGATGTCTCATGAGCAAAGAGGGCCAGGTAATTTTAATTTGGGGTCGGCAGCAGAGTTCCAGGCTATGGTTGATACGTGTATGCTCCGTCCCTGCCCCTCTCAAGGAAAAAAATACACTTGGTCGAATAACCGTAAAAAAGCTAATGTGCTTGCTGTCCTGGACTAGAGTTTTTATAATGAACAGTGGATTGATGAGTTCAAGAATGTTTCCTAGCGGGCTTTCACATGTTTTGCTTCGGATCACTCTCCTCTTTTGATTCAGTCTTCTACTGTTCCAAAGCCTCCCAACATCCCATTTCGCTTCCATAGCTTCTGGATGGAGGACAACGGTTTTCTCCTAGTGGTGGCAAATGTTTGGTCCTAGTTTTTCAGTGGAAATCCAATTTTTAGATTAGCCCAAAAGCTAAAATTTGTAAAAAGAGTTGTCAAGGCTTGGGAAAAAGGGGCTTTCCCTACTCTAAATGAGGAGGTGGATAAGGCTATGTTAAATCTAAAAAGAGTGCAGGATTCTATTGCTGAATCTGAAATGACCGATGCTCTTTTTAATGAAGAGGCCAACGCAAAACTTGCTCTCTTGAATGCCTCAAAGTTGCATGAGAAAATGTGGTCTGAGAAAGCAAAGATCAAATCGTTGAAGAATGGGGATTGGAACTCAAAATTTTTCCATCTCTCGGTTAAAATTAGAAGATAAAAAAATCTGATTAGCTCTCTACGGCATGAGGATGGTTCTCAGATTTCGGATCATCAGGATTTGGCCAATTATATAGTCAACTATTATGAGAATTTTCATTCTCATACTCCGATATCTCCTCATCATGAGTTGCTCAACCAGATCCCAAAAATCTTATCTGATGACGATATTTTTTCTGGATGCCATTCCTACCAAAGAGGAAATCAAGCAGGCGGTGTGGGACCTTGATGCAGATAGTTCTCCAAGGCCGGATGGCTTGTCAGGTCAGCTTTTTAGAAGGTGTTGGAACATTGTGGAGAAGGACTTTTGTGGAGCAATTTTTTTATTTTTTCCTGGTAGGAAAGATCCCTAAAGGGGTCAATAATTGCTTCCTCACCTTGACCCCTAAAATTAATGGTGCATCATCCTCAGATAAATTTCAACCCATTTGTATGGGGAATTTTTTTTGTAAGGTTTTATCAAAAATTTCTTCCACTAGATTAAACTCTCTTGTCCCAAGATTAATTTTTGCAGAGCAGGGTGCTTTTCAGAAGGGTAAAATCATCTCGACAAATATTGGCCTAGCATCCGAGCTAGCTAATTTGATGCACTCTGCAGTAAGAGATGGCGGTATGGGCTTAAAGCTGGATGTGCAAAAGGCTTATAATTCCCTTTCTTTGGAATTTCTATTTGTCATGTTAGAAAATTTTGGCTTCTTCCCATAGTGGATTAACAAGGTTCACTGGCTGCTTTTTTCAACAAGGATTTCTATCTTATTGAATGGAGGTCCAGTGGGATTCTTTGGGGTTGGTTGTGGTTTGAGATAAGGGGACATCATCTCTCCTATTTTGTTCATTTTGGCCTAGGAAGTGCTATGCAAAGGCCTCAAGAATATAATTGTGGAAGGTAAGATGAAGTCTCTCTCGGGTCTAAGAGGTGTTGTTATCCCCTCTCATCTACTTTTCGCAGATGACATTTTCATTTTTATGAATGGTTCTGCCACTTATGTTAATCAGCTCCATGCCTTCTTATCCAAGTATCAAGAGTTTTCCGGTCAGAAGATAAACTTGGAGAAAAGCAAGGTATTTTTGGGAAAATTGCTCCTCATAGAAGACAATTTATTATTGAGTATTTGGGAGTGGCAGTGGCTACCCTTCCCACCAAATACCTCGGGGGTGGAGATCTTTAAAGGAAAAGTGAAAAATTCCCACCTTCTTCCTCTTCTGGATAAGATTAAAGGTAGACTTGCAGGATGGAAAGGGAAACTCCTATCTATGGCTGGGAGGGTGGGGCTTGTCAAGTCAGTCATTTCTGGCATTCCAATCTATAACTTCTCTGTCTGTTGGTGGCTTGAAGGATCGATGAAGTTGGTGGAGCGTTGGATGTGAAATTTTGTTTGGTCAGGGGATATGGAGGTCTCGAAAAAGATTGTGATTAAATGGGATAAGGTGTGTAAACCAAAAAAAGAAGGTGGTTTGGGTATCAGAAGATTGTGAGAAGTGAACTTTGCTTGTTTGTGCAAATTGGCGTGGCAGATTAAGCATGAAGACTCCATCATGAGCAGATTCTTCAAGGAACGATTTATTAATGTTGATGGTTCGTTGAAAATAGGATATAAATCCTCCTCCATATGGGCTGGCTTGAAGAAGGTGTGGAGTTTTGTTTCCGAACATGAGCAATGGATTGTAGGTAATGGGGAGAAAATCAATTTCTCGCTGGATCGGTGGTTGGACTCGAAGTCCATTGCACAGCTCTCCAATCTGGATCAATCCCTTTTCTCTGGGACAAAGGTGAAAGTTGCAGATTTTACTGATAATTCCTCTTGGGATTTCCTTCCAGTCGACACTTTTTTCCTTGCTCAAAAGTGGGACCAAGGAAAAAATATTCTCATCCAGAATGTAAAAGACTCTTGTGTTTGGCGGTTATTCTCTTCAGGTGTTTTCTCTATAAAATCAGCTTGGGAAGAATATAGGGAGAAACAACCAAAAAGTAGTTGGTATTCTCTTATTTCGTGTTTTGGTCTTCAGCCAAGACAAGCTACTTTTGCTTGGCGAATGAAATAGAATAAATTGCCAACTGATAACAAAGTTTGTAGAAGAGGAATTCCCTTGTATCTCAGTGTTCGCTATGTGGCAAAGAGGAGGAGTCACTGGTCCATATTTTCTACAAATGTGAATTTTCTTCTAGCATATGGAGAGATTTTTGCTTTGGTTTTGATGTGCAATGGCCTCCCTTTGTGGATGTGGGTAATCTCTGTGCGTGGTGGAAACAAACTGCTAGAAAGTGTTATTTTAAAAGAGTGTGGCTAAGTGGATTCTCCCTTCTTCCATATTTCATATGGCAGGTAAGGAATGCAAGATGATTTGAGGAAAAATATGTAAAAGCTAAACACTGTTTTGCAATGGTAAAGAGTGAGATCAGCCTCCAGGAGATGGCGGCTTTTGGTTCCCCCCTCCCTTTCGAGGTGCTTCTTTGTGCTAGATGGCTGGGTATTTCTAGAATTCCCTACAAACCCAGGGAGATCTTAGAAGTCTTCTGGTGTCCTCCCCCTCCAGGATGGGTAAAGCTTAACTCTGATGGGTGCTCTCTGGGGAACCCAGGAAAGGCAGGGGTTGGTGGCATGCTTTGGAATGATAAAGCTGAGGTGATGCAATCTTTCAGACAATTTTTGGGAGTGCATACAAACTTTGAAGCTGAAGTTCTAGCAGTTATTTATAGTATGGAAATGGCTAGAGCGATGAGTGTTACCCATTTGGGTTGAGTGTGACTCAGTGGCTGTGGTTCTACTTATTTCTATATGGAAAGTCCCGTGGTATGTGCTTCAGAGGTGGATGAGTTTAGGTCCTCACCTACAGTCCATAACCTGGAAGATTATTCATTGCCTGCGTGAAGCTAACCCGGTGGCTGATTTCTTTGCAAAGTCTGCTGCAAAATTTGAAGTGTCTTCTTCTGTTGTTTCTTTTCCTGCGCTTGTTGCCATGGAGTTAGATGTTGATAGGCACAATCTGCCTAGATACCGTTTTAAATAATAGTGTTTTGTTTCTTTGTTTTTTATTTGGATTGGTTGGGTTTTAGCTTTGATTTCTTCTCTGCTGATGGCAATGCCAAAGGTGGATTAGTCTTCAACTAATTCCAAACAGCTTGTACCTTTTCCCTATACATTCTTTCTTTTTTCTCTTCATTTTTAATACATATGATCTTCTAGCGAAAAAAAAAATAGAAGGTCCATGTGTGTGTGGTTAGAGTTGTTCTAAGCGATCTTCATTATATGTCTTGCATTTCTCCTGTTAAGATCAAAACAATGAAAGATCTTCTGATCTCTATCGACAACCTAAGCCTGCTGAGAGCTGCCCCGAAGCAAAAAAAAAAAAAAAAAGAAATCAAGGAGAACCTTCAAAAATGTATTTTCACTTCAATTTTCCATCCATGTTTTAACCATTTCCTTGTGTATCGATCTTTAGTACAATAGATATTTTAAAAGCACATTTCCGATCTAATAAGCGATGATAAACAATGCCAATACTTTAAACCTTGGGTGTCATTGCTGTAATGATGAGCACCTGTGCATCACTACAGCTACCTGAGAAAATGGAAATAAGTAATCTTAGTTGTTGCAAGATTCACTTTTGTGTCATGAGCATTACTAATTCAGTTTCAACTAAGTCTGCAGGAAGAGTGATTCTGAAAAAGCTATCCTATATAACAGGAAAAAAAAATGGATCAAATAGATTCTTTCACTCAAGATACCGATACTAAAAATTGCGAAAAATTTCAATTGATCCAATGATTGTGAACTTTGCTGAAATGATGCAAGTATCTTCCACAAGGAATCCTTTGGATGGATCAGAAAACACACAAAGTGGCATGAACTTCGGATAACCACAACCCTTTCCTTCGACTGGATACCAATAAGTAGCTGCAAGATTATCAGAAGATATATAAATTGTTAAGGAAAATCTAATCCAACATTGATTAACAAGACATAACATAGACTACCTGGTAAATGAATGTCTAACAACCAGATTATAGCTACACCTCACTTGAGTATTGGGACACGGGTTTTATAAGCATTTTTGTTACTCTTTAGATTGATTTATGTCAATTAGAAAAAGCCATTCAATGCCTCAAAATGACCAAGCAGGAAAGACAGTTTCCAACCAACATAAATGGATGAATCTCCGGCCTTAATATCCTACAACTCAGTGGTCTGAGTAATCCACATCCGCGTGTGGATGCCTCGATTCCATGGTCAGATTTCCAAGGGCACTTACCTATTGATTCCTGTGTAATGGTGTGTGATGGTGGCTTTGATATATCCATTTCTAGGGCTGCTTGGGCAGCTTTTATCTTCAAGGTTTAACGTATCAGTATCGGGTATCATATCAGAATGGTGATTTTAAAAGACATATCGTACCGGAGAGATGCAAGATACATTAAATACGTAAGAAAACGGTCAAGAAACATATGGAAAATGCTTAGGATATTCTGAAAAATACATTTTTGAAGCATATAACACTATAAATAAGTTTGAAGCATAAAAGACTATAAATAAGAACTATCTAAAATAATCATGGATAAAAAAGAGGACAAAGTACAATGAGACTAGTGCATTCAAGGTACCATATAGTATCTCATATCGGTACCATAAGATATGATACATATCGGTTAGTACCAGCGGGATGTGGAAGGATGCTAAAAACCATGCTTATCTTTCTAAATGGCCACTATATCTACATTTCCGAGGTCAAAGTGTTCTCGAAGAGATCTAGCAAGCAAGAGGATTAGGGCTCACTTACGTCATCATCTGAACTGATTGCGAAGAGATAGGCTCTTAAAGTAGGGTGAAGATCACTAGCTGTGGGAGACGTTTTCCTTTTGTTGGATATATTTGAGGGATTTTTTGACTCGTGTCATAGAAAAGAAAACAGAAGGATGGTTAAAATTTTCTGACCAGTTGGATAGGGTAGCTAGAACTGAACATTTTATGAACTCTGTTTATCCTAAAATTCCGTTTTTCTTGCTTTAATGAAGTTAGATTTTCAATTAAAAAACAAAAAAAGAAGAAGAAGAAGAAGACTAAGCAGGCTATTTGCCCATATGCCCTGAGATTCCGCTTGGGCAAATGCACCATGTCAATCAATAATAAGGAATAGGTTCCTCTGACTATTTCTACATAAAATGGCATTTTAAAGTTCCAAAGATATCAAATAAGTTTGGAATTTACCACATTTGCCAATGCCATTGCCATTTGACTGGTCAATCACTTTCAAGGAATAACGAACATATGGTCCTTGGATAAGAGGGCTTGAACTACCCGAACGACAAAAGAGAGAAATATAGTTTCCCAGACCTACTCCACATCCTCCAGGATAGAAATGGAGAGTCCTGCATACAGAAGATTAGGAAGGTCAGTAGAATAAATGAGCAAACTAAAAATTCAATTAATATGGTATTAGCATACTCAGCAAGTACCATTTGTGATATCCAGAACCAAATGGTTCACTTTTACAGCTTTCTTTTATCTGTGAAATTTTTTCTATCTTCCACCTATATTCAGTAGTAACCCCTTCTGTTATCATCTGCAAGCATTCACCTTTCCCTGAACATCTCTCCCTACAAACGAAAACAGTAGCTCCAAAGATGCAGGAATCTTTAACTAGAAATCCACAAGATGGGTCACTAAAGGTTTCCAGTGACATGAACTCATCAACTCGCCATTTGGTATTCGGTTCGTCAAACGTTGCATTTGTTTCTGTATTGATGGCACGGAATCAATTCAATTTATACATAGCAATGTTCAGCATAAAAATTAAATGTGTTAATGATCAACAGGCTAAAACCAAATAGATTAGTCAAGCATATTGGCTGGATGGGTTTTCATGCAGTACAAGACCAGCCTCAAGAGAGAAAGCCAGCCCTACTAGCCCTCATGATTTGGCTAAAGTCAGGCTCATACTTGAGTGTTTCATTAGCCCACAATATATCTATTTTCCATGTTATTCTTTTCCTATTTGGTTTTAGCTATTAGAGGTTTCTATTTTCCTGGTTGTAAGCTACTTGGTAGCCAAGATTTCTACTTTGTAATGACAACTAAATTAATAAATAGAAGAGGTAGGGAGAACTCTAAATGATTTTGGCAACATATATTGATATTGTGTCTTCTACATTGAAGCAACAGCTCCTATGGTAAAGTAGCAGCAACCAATGAATCCTTGGAATCGTTGGTGGTGAACCGAATCAATCCTTCCCTCTATACCATTTTCTCCTCTCTTGTTCTTCCATCCATTGATTCAGTCAGTTTTCGACAGGTAATCTCCTTCCTACCATGGACATAGTCTAGGTATTTTCTCACTATAGTCTTTTAATCCTAGTTTCTGCCCTATTATACCTATCAACTAACAAGGTTTTCTGAAGGTTTCCATCACATAACCACCCCCACAGTTTCTGTTTCCTTCACTTTCTTTTCTGTTTTAAGCTGTAACTTAGCAACCATCGATCTCAGGTTTTTTAGTGCTCATCTCTTTCTTTCCTTCCATCCCCTATTGTTCTAAACTTCTAATACAAGTTTATCACTGTTTTACAAACTGGTTTGCAGGAATTCTACTAATACAAGTTTCACTGTTTTTGATGTTACTAATTCTGGCTGCAGAGGCTGCAGGGGCTGCAGGGATTCAATATAACATTTTACTTAATCCAGCAATAGGATTGACTTCATTTTTTGATATGTTTTCCCGCAATCCAGCAATAGGATTGACTTCATCTTTTGATATGTTTTCCTGCCTGATATTATTACACTTGACCAGATTTTGAGTCATCTGACCCATGGATTGGGAGTTATTAAGTTCTCTTGAGTTGCTAAACTCTGTTGAAATAAAGTTTCTATTTTCCGTTATGCCTTGTTACAGAAAATTCAACCATTGGATCAGCTTGATATTTCGAGGAATGTAATAGCATGGTGAGGGGTCTATTTGATAAAAATCTCAGCCCCATAAGACCATTAGATTCTGAAACATTTGACTTTCTATATTTCTACCATATTGTTTGTTTGTTTGGATTGCTGTGTTTCTGTCCTCCTTTGGTCATTGTGTTCTCTTAATATTACCTTATGTACCTAGAACACATCAGTTTTGTTTAACCCTGACATGCTAACAAGATACAGAATATAATTTAGGGGAGAGAGGGAAAGTACCAAAATTTAGAATTTTGCAGACAAAATATTAACTATGAAATCTCTTCAAGTAAATTAGTGCTATATATATATATATATATACTCGTATGTAAGTTATTCAAGTAAGGCCTTCAATTGAAGAATGGCGGAGCAGAATTTGTCTAAACAAAAACAAATATTTGGAATATGCCCCCAGCGGAGGGGTTGAGGGTGGGAACTTCAACAAGGAACAATCAGTTTTAGCCATGATGGGCGGCAAAGCTCCATGTTTTAAAATACCTTGAAGTATCAAATACCGGCCTTGAATTTGGTCAAATACAAATAAACGAAAAACTGCTTCAATCGCCCAACCAGGCTGGAGGGATCTAGTTTCCTCAATGCCCAAGTGGAGAGACAGATAATGTACTTTCTGCTGCTTGTTTTTATTCAGAGAGAGAGACATCTTCCTGCATGTGAGCCCACAAAGATACGTGTATACATGTTTAGAAATATGGTTTTGAGGATGAAGATGAGGAGGAAAGAAGTTACCAGTTATAGCCACCAGCACAGAAAACCTTGGAGTCGCATCTAATTTTAGGAAGCTTACAAAGTTGTGAAAAAGATTTAATTTTAAATGTGTAGTGCATTGGCATATCATCTCTCATTGGTTTCATTGGAACTCCTGCCAAGAAAAAACAGTGGAAATCTGTTAATTTCGTACCAACAAAATAAAATTCGAAAGATTATTAACCATGTGTTGAATCATATGTTAAGACGCCTTACAACATCAGAACAAGGAGATACAGAATCAAAAGACCATCAAAAAATTTGTCCAAACTAATGCTAGTATGGTGCTTGCTATCCTAGAAGTGAAGACGGAGTGGGATCGCAAGTTACTTTGTGTTATTAAGAAAGTGTGCAAGAAGGAAGAATCTGTGTTGGAAAAGTCCAACATAGAAAAGGCAACTTTGAATTGAGCTGGTATTTGGTACTAGCCCAACCGTAAAACAGAAAAGTTGGCAGGTCCTTAAAACTCGGAACCTTGAGAACTCTTGTCTGTATTGATGATTTACTTTCAATTCACCCACCTATTTTTGAAGAAGGAAAGGTAGTATCATATGTAGCAGACTTTCCCATAGGTACACCATAGGCTGATTTCATTATAGGCTCTGTCCACACAAATCCATTAAATTCAGTCAACATAAACTGAATGCTATACCAGATGAAAATACAAATATCATGCATTTTGAACCAGCTAAGGCTGTTGCAAAGAATACCCTTAACTTCATGGTGCCCTTTACTAAACAATCTGACGATCCTGCAACATTTAAATGTCAAAAAGCTAATTGAGGAGGCATAAATAATAAAATAAGGGCAGTAACACATACCATTTATAATAAGATCCAGATCCCCTTGAAAGACATAAACATTCACTTT
Organism: Macadamia integrifolia; assembly: GCF_013358625.1. Taxonomy (NCBI): domain Eukaryota; kingdom Viridiplantae; phylum Streptophyta; class Magnoliopsida; order Proteales; family Proteaceae; genus Macadamia; species Macadamia integrifolia. The sequence goes on along the minus strand of NC_056563.1, from coordinate 12,356,161 downwards.
GTCCTGTTCTACTCTCTCCAATAATAAATACCTCTGCCCCGAACACACATGTATCATTTACAAGATATCCGTAAGACTGGTTCTTGAACACACTGAGTGGGATGAACTCATCAGATCCCCATTCAGTTTTCATCGCATGAAAACGCTTCCCTTGGGTTTCTGTATTTAAGAGATGAATACAATTTGGAATTTAATATGTGATTACAAGAGAAATTTTAGAGTACTAAAGGATCAAATTTTCAAGAAATCAAATGGTATTGATTAAGTCAGAAGGACTGAACCTTTGTGAGTTTGATTGTCCAAGAATGAATAGTGATAAAAACAGACATATTAATAATTATTACTTTCTGTTGTTGCTTAATCTGGTTATTTTCTTTTGCTGTTCTGAGATCAATCTACCTTCATTGATATCAGTTCTCAGTTCTGGAGAGCTTGCTTCAAGTGGCACTCTTCTTTGATGTGGAATCCCACCATTGGATTGGTTTCAATTTCTGTTATTCTTTTCTCTCGATTGAATAGAGTAATCCATTCCATTCAGAGGTACATCTGATATCCTGATGTTGTGTTATTTAATTTTATTTGATTTTGATCACTAATTATTCATTGCAGTTATGGTTTATTACTGTGTTTCTGATCCTAAACCTTTAGGCTTCTAGAAACCCATCTCTAGATCATTGCTATCCTCTTTATAATAATCTGGCATCAAGATTGTTTTCAACGATCAGTATTCATTAGCACATAAAGCATTTGTCTTTCTAATATTTTAAACTCGAAATGGTTTAACGGACTAGATGATGTTGACCGTATGTATAGTGAGTAGAGCAATAAAAATTGCGTATCAAACATTTCAAACATGTAGTTAAACTTGTTTATACTCAACTTTGGTCAATCCAGATATCAAAATTTCTTTTGTTTACTTTTTTCCCATTTTGGCAGAAGCTGTTCTCTGTTCACAAAGTGTTGATCTTTTGGCTAATAAAAGCGGAAAAAATATAAGTGATGACCTTGTGACCCTCCATCACTCTGCAGATTTCAACAGAGACAGGAGGAGGTTTTCTAACACAATTTGTAGTGGAGACATTGGTGTTGATTGGGTTTTAAAATTTGTATAAGATTCTACCAGAATAGGCAGGAACTATAGAGAGTTCGGAGTGCCCATTCTCCACGATTTGGAAGGGCCTCCTAATGTAGTACTGTAATTGAATGATCAAAAGAGTACCATAATACAAGATCTTTTCTAAGAGAATAAATTCATGGTATGGACAAAACACAGCAAAAATCAGATGGATAGACAGGGCTGAAACTCAAATAGAATTTAGCCAATTAGTATTAGAACAGCTTATGAAAATTACAGATCAGTCTAATTGACAGATCTACATCACCTCTTTCCTATATGCTGGCCCTAGAGGAGAAGAATCTTGTTCCCCTTCGAGAGTGAATGGATTTGGATGACATGTCCTTTAGTGGTAAGTTAGTTTCTGATCATGAGGATAAGTTTTCTTTTGGTGCCACACTATATCACATTTGGATGGAACACAATCTTAGAACATGGACTTCCAAATCAAGATTTTTCCAGCAGATTTGGGACACTATACTCTTTGATGTCAGAAAAAAGTTGTCCATGGCCCCCTCCAGATGTGCTGACTCTCTCCTAGAAATAGCTCATAGTTGCCTCTTCGGATGTCCCCCACATGTTCAAGTATGGTTGAGGCCTTGTTTTGCTATAATTTCATCTTCTTCTTTTTTTTTTTTTTTTTTTTTTTCGTGGGGGTGGCGTATCTCTTTCCCCTTTTTCTAATGAGTGAATTAGTCTAATGGAAGATCTTTTCTTCTTGAATGTGAAGGTAATCAATGGATCATAAGCAATTGTTAAGAAGGACTGGGGAAGCATGTACGTTGTCACACTCCCTGCCTTTCAAAAGTGCCTAGAGGATGGGCCAGACACAACAAGCGACAACCCAGGACTAGGTTCCCCCCACCGGCAGGGGGACCAGGATATGGCCATCTCGAGGCACATCGTGACCTACAGGAAACACCAGCGAGACCCAGGAAGGCAACCCCATTGGGAGTCAGGGGATCCATAGTACCTGCAGCCTCTTGGACTTCATAGTCATAATTTTTTAAAGCGGAGGTAAGGTATCTCTTTTCTGAAAAGGAAAAAAGTAGAGTGGAGATGAATTTCAGAAGATATGATAATTTTCCTTTTTGAGTGTTATTTTATTTCCATTTCAGTATATGGATTTAAGATTAGCTGTGATAGACCTTATTAAAGTGTTAAATTATTGCAGCCACCCGACATATCATAAATAGATGATATACATATGTTGAAAGACTATGAACTTTAGTTCTTTATTTTTCATTTATGAGTGTTTTGTCCATTGCGTTTGGATTATATGGTGAATTTATAGATTTTATTATTACCTAGTTAAAAAATTGGTGAGTTATTGGTTATGGAATGAGATTGCTGATCTTAGCCCTTGCAGGTGTGGGTTATATATAAGAATTTATGAATTATTAAGAAAAGGAAGAAGCAAATCTTCAGAGGACTGGTGTTGTCAGATACATACTCAGGAATCTCTTCATGGTAGGAATAGAAAATTTTCGAAGTGAATCTTTGATTGGTATCTAATGGATTCTTGTAGGAATTCAGAAGCAATTTTTGCCAGAGATCTAATTTTCCTTAATAAATTGTTACAGAGTTTTATCACTGGTGAAGACTAAAGTATTTGACCCATGAGTAGATTTTTGGAATTTGGGTAAAAGCAGTCATTTGTGATTGGTTGTCAAACAAGATAACTTGGACAGGAACTAAACAAACAATTGAAAGGTTTCTTTGAAAACCTATAAAGAAAATTTGAAACCTTCTTCTTATTATTGTCAGTTGATGATATTTTAAGCTTCTAGAAGAGAAATTCTCTTGAAATTTATTTTGAGCGACTTTTCAATGGTGGGCTTCTGCGATAAGCATATTGTTGAGAAAAGCAGTTGTATTGCACTAAAAGAAAGGGTTAATGGGTTAATGGGAATCTAATATCCTAACAGAATAGTTTTAATAGTAGATCAGAAAAGTAGGATCACAGGAAAAAGGAATGAAAACAAGAAATAAAAAATTATCAGCAGTAAAGAGTTTAACAGAACAAATCAAACTGAAACTTCAGTCAATGGATCTATCCAGTCAACAGATCAGCCTACAAATTTATATCAAGAAATGATGATTGGATTGTGAGATCTGGACCAAACCTACTGCAAATAAGAATATTTGAAACTGAGAACAGAACTGTTGAAAATTAATTAATAGCACCAGAAATCAAATCATAAAATCTTGGAAGCTATTAGAATGCAGAATAATGGATCAGAACTGATCTAAACAGGAAAAGGCAGAACCGGAAATAAGAACAAAACATAGCAGAGATTGATTAGAGGAATTAGAATTTAAAACAATACTACGAAAATAGCTAAACCAGAGAGTTGTTAGCACAACAAGTAATCAATAGCAGAGATTAATGACAGAAGCAAAATCTGAAACTGAGAAAACAAAGAACAGTGTAAATGCAAGATTTAAGAGGTACATCTGAATAAATTCTTTGTTAACAGTAGAAGTAGAAGAATGGATAGCCTCACCCAGAACCACGAGGTTAACAGTTCTGAATCCACTGAAGTAACTTAATTCCACAGGAAACAAAATCAGAAAATTGTATGTTTAAACCCTTCAAATTGTGGGGTGGGCCTATGGTCAGTACACTAATTTATAACTACTCCAACCAAAAAAAAAAATCTTTATTAGAGCTCTGACATCATCTAACCAAGAGGAAAACTATAAACTGACTTGAAAGAACTAACAACCAATAAGAAAAAGATAGTCAATGTTAGCGAAATAAAAAATTTCTAAACCAAGATGAGCATTATCATTAAATAAATAAAAAAAAAATGCAGTAAGGAACCACATCATGGTTCCACTAACAGCAGATTAACACTGTAAAAGTTTCATGGGGCTTCAAGTAAACTTTTCAAACTATTGGGGTGTGAAGCAATCTGGCCATAGTACGGGGGGTGTCGAAGTAATTAACCCAAAAAAAAAATCTAGATTATGATGTCACAGTCAGTTTTTAGAATATATTTTCTTCTCTTTTCTCTGATATTAATGCTTTGGAATTTAATTTCTTCATCAAGGATGTTGTGAGTCAAATTGGACACATTTGTTGTAAGATCAGCCAGCAGCCAGAAAGATTGTGAGTGCTCAACTTCCACCAGTCTGTGGGTTACATCACCAATTGGATATAGACACATGGATCAATTGGTCCCATCACCTGAACCCAGAATTAGCCTGGGCGGTTTCTATTGACCACACAAAAATATCTTTCCACAAAGAACAAGATTCTGCCAAGGTGTTAGCTTCAACAAGTGCATTAAGGAACCACATCATGGTAGTTAATGGTGCAAGAAAAGAAACTGTTATAAAGATGGAATGGAATCCCCATGGCATTATTCATGCTGTTAAACAAATTTTGGTTTCAGCAACAAAACAAATATGAATCTGAGGTAAAAGTGCCTGAAACACAGATTGGGTGTGGCCAAGAGTCGAAAAATGCCCGAGCAAAATCTCACGATATGGTGGGGTTTCAGAAACCGAAACCATTAGAGTCTGAGGAACCTAAGGAGCCCTCAAGTAAATTTCTAGAGATAGGTCATCAGATTGGTCTGTCCTATCACGGTGGTGAAGACTTAGCCAAGATGCTATTCAACAGTAACGAAAAAAAAAAGAAGAAAAATCAGAAGATAGATCAAATAAGAACCCCACAATGGTGCAGAAACAAAAAATGCTTACAGTGATCCTTGTCTTATGATGCTGAAAATCCCACTCGCAAAACAAAGGGGCAGTTCTCATATCAAAAAGAACATTACTAGTGTGGTCTTGGAATATAAGGCAGATGAGACATGGTAAATGGCCCACCTTGTCAGAAATTTCTTCTTCTACTTCAAATGGAAGATGTTGATTTTCCATTTAAACTGATGCAAGGAGGATGTTTCCATCAAAACTGTAGTTTTCTCTGTCCATTAGGTTAGAACAGCACAGAGACAAACTTGTTACAGGATTTGAATAAAAAATTGCGGTTTCTTTGGGAAATCTATTAGTATGTGTGTTTTGGAGCGATGTGCTTAATATTTAGAAGGCATAGTACTTGATTCAGAATCACATAAATATAATTTGAGGGTATCCTAATATCTGTAATTCCTTAAAGTGATCTATTCTGGTTTAGCTTATATTGGCCTAGTTTCTTGTGGTAAGCAACAGGCCTTAAACAGGGACTGGGGTTTCTTACCCCTCAGTTCTTCTTTCCCTCTGAATAACATTCCAAAAAAAGGAAACTCATTCCTAACATACGGGAAATTATGAACATGAGAGAACTGAGCTGTTTGTTTCAGCCATCCAATTCTCTAGTTGACAAATACAATTAGATCATAAATGATTTTTAAGACATTTGTGGTTTGATGTTTGTGAATAGGTTGCTGATAGCAGACTTGCGTGGAAGAAGTTACCTTCAAGCATCAGATATCGGCCTCGAACTTGGTCGAATGAAAATAAGCGAAAAACCGCCTGGACCTCCCAACCTAGGGGAAGATTAGTATCATTTCGTATTCGCAAGTAGAGTGACAAGTGATGACCTTTCCCCTTGTCATTCCCATTTGGGTAGAGAACCAATTCCCTGCACTTGTAAATGTCAAGTAATCCAATTTTGAAGGAGAAGAGAGTAAGAAGAACCTCACCATTTGTAACCACCCGCATGGAATGTCTGCGAATAACATCTTTTACCAAACCGCTCTGAAAACAGTGAAAATTTAGTGATTTTGAAAGTGTAGTGAGTCGGTGGTTCATCTCTTGTTGATCTAGAGAGATCTCCTGGAAATCCCAAACCCCATGAGTCGGTTGCATTCATTGTTCCTACTACCCAAAAAAAAACACTGAAGCAATTAGAAGAAACAGCATTGATCATACAAATATGTTGTGTTATTATTTTCAATTTTTTAGAGGCACAAACAAGAGGCCAGCAACTAAATAACCATACAAGGCCCAAAACAGAGCAGAAAAATCTAATCTTTGAACAGAAGATCTCAGTTTAACTAAACATGTTCCAAATGGGTTAAAAAAGCAAGAACTACCAGACATTCTTCATCAAAGAAATCCATCAATTTTTCCAACTTATTCCAAAGTATATTTCTCGTCGAACCAAAAGAATGCTCTGTTACCCATTCCCCTTAACAAAAAAACACTAAATTTCCTCAATAATCAGCAAAATCCCACTTGTACTCCTGGTAGTTTTACCCATCACAAAGTCCTACATTTGATCAATTGCTAACGATCCTATCAAGATAAAATTATAGAAAAGATGAACAATCAAGAGAAGAAAGATACTCACCATCAGTGTTGCAGATGACCTTATCATCATCCTCTGGCCTCGTCTTCTCCATGGCTTTGATTCAGGGCAGTTATTTTTCTTGGTTACACTAATGTTGTTAGAAAAGAGGGAGTGGAGGAGGGTAGAAGAGCGAGCACGCATGAAGAAAGGAAAGACGTGTGAAGCACGGTAGTTAGTAGCTTTTCTATATTGGTGGAACTGGTGTTTGGGTCGTAATGAAAAGCTTCTTCAGCCCCTTTCTATTGAGTTAGTAGCTTTTTTATATTACTAAACATGGGAAACTGAGCTACGTCATACTTCCATGATTGCTAAGCTAACGGTTACTGTTATCTATAAATACGGATTACGGAGGTTAATTCTATTAGGAGTCTTGACTCGTCAGTAAAAGCTCTGTATCTGGTAGAAGGATCAGGTCATCCATAGAAACCAGTTTCCCATAAATAGATGGGAGAGGGTGGTTCCTTGGATTGGAGGGTGGCTACCACAAGTGTGGGCCAATGAGAGTACATATTGGAAGGGAAAGAGAAAGAAGAAAAAAATTAGGGGAGATGGTTTCTCCATATGCTTGAATGCATTTAATGATTTTGCCTTCTTCAAATGAGCTTGATTACTCCATTTAAGCTTGTTGGTTGCAAGTGAATATACATAGATTGAAGACCAATCCAAGAAAGAAAAGAGGATAATAAAGGGGATTGCATTTGAGTCATTTCCACTAGGGGTGTCAATTCCAAACCCACATCGATAGGCCCAACTAAGCCCGACACGTTTATGGCCCGATCTAGACCGGCCCGAAGCCTGACACATTTATTAATAGTACGCGGTGTAGCCACCTAGCCCGACGGGCGTCCGACCGGTCCGACACATTTACAAGCCTGCTTTGAACCGACTCTCTAAGCCCGACCCCTTTAATGCAACTTGTTTTTTTTTTTTTTTTTTTTAAAACACTATTTGTATTTAATCCTAAGGGTATGTGATATGTTCAATTGATGTGGTAGTAATTATTAGATGAACATCAATCTTTTTTATGCATAGTTTAATTGATTTGAACTCATTAAACTTGGGTTATTAGGCACAGTTTAATAGATTTGAGTTTCGTGGGTTAAAGATCAAGTACTTTAGTAATTTAGTTACTTTACGCATCTTTGGCTTAATTCATTTTAACTATTGGATCTTTTTCTTTGTTATGCCCATCTTTGCCTCATTCTTTTGGTATTCCTCTTTAAGCACATTTAATGGAACAATTTTAAAGAGGATCATTTAAAGCCTTTTTAAAGTTATATAAGTCTATAGCCCATTTAAGGCCTAATTAATGCCCGTTTATGATAGCCCGATTAAAGTTCGAGACCGATCGGCGCGATTATTAACCGTACCATGTCCTCCAAAGCTAGGCCCGTTTACTTAAACGGGTATTTACGGTGCAAGGCTTCCAAGTGGTCAAGCCCGATTAGGCTCGACCGAGACCGGCCCAGCCAGACCGATTGACACCTCTAATTTCTACCACCATTCTTATCTTCCATCAAGCTCCATTGAAGGTCAAAGAAGCGTGTTGAAGATGCAAGAGTGCCTTTGTATTGTGAAGAAGAAGGTAAATAATAACAAGAGGATGCTCCCAAGAGTTTGAACCCTAGAACCCCATTACTTCCATATTTCACTTGTGAATCTTAGCATACAAGGGAAGGATTAATGTTGAGCATTAAAGAACTCATTTAAAGGTTTGTGTAGAAGATTCAAGGAAGGCCTAGGTTGCTCAGGAGTATCAATTTTCCCATATTGAGGTAAAACCAATTAGTTGAATAGTGTTGGATGGTTGAGAAGAGGAGAAAAAGAAAAAGAACTTAGAATTTGGTTTTTATGAGTTGCTTCAAGAAACCCAAGTACCAACCGGGGTTGAAGCATTGGTGGCACCATAACAACATGGTTGTGGTCTGCATCAAATGGAAATCAAAGTCATCACACCTCCGGAGGTTGCTCCTTGCCAAGTTAACCCCATTTTTTGTCAAATTTTCTTTATTATAAATCAATACATGTAAGATGTTTTATAAAATGCCTAAGTGATAGTTATAGTCTATTTAAGGAAAAAATTTCATATATGAGTGCTTTGATATAGGGCATTGATATAAGCCCAACCCTTAGTTTGTAATTGATGTTCAGTGGTGCTGGACACAAGAACTATGTAGTCCTTGGTAGTTACTACTACCTAAACTTATTTTCCGTAAGTGTGGCCTCTCAGATCATTCTGGAAAAACAGTGGTGGATCTACCCATTATATGTCATTGGTGGAAATTGAAAATGTGTTCCCTGGTTGTGAGTGCATTCATAATCATTATTGAGTAAAAGTTGAGCTCGAAGGTGGGAATGAACTCTGTGCATGTAGGCAACAGGCTGAAACACATATTTCTTATGTTGCGTATGTGCATGTGTGTACTGTGCATTGGAGTGCTTGTCTACAGGATAGGTGTGTACATCTGATAAACCTGGACACTTAGTGGTGCAGTGTGGATATGCATCGATTCTTTGTGTGTGAGACCGTGATTGCAATGTAGAAGTAGTGAGACAGTTTAGGTAGCAATACAGTTTATGTGAGTAAGCGTTGTGCAGCAACGAGAATTGTCAGTAGTACACAATAGCTCTGGACAACATCAGTAGATTGTGACTGAGAGTGAGTCACATTAACTGGAAACTTGGCAAGGAACCAATTAAGGAAAAGTTTTTTACACACTAATTCACCTCCTTTCAGTATCAATCGGGACCCAACAGATTTATGATGGGTTAGGGGGTTTAAGATTTTGAAGAAGACTGCTCTCAAATCCCCTAGATCCTTCTTGTTTGGAATGCTTATATTCAAATGTCCTCTTAGCCTCGAAAATGGCTACAATTAGCTCTCCACTTGAGGATGCAGAAATAAGAAAGGTTTTTTTTCTATTGAGGCATATAAAACACCGGGAGCTAATGGTATCCAAGCCTGTTTCTATCAAAAGCTATGTGACCTAGTTAAGAATGATGTATTGTTTTTTGTCCAAGAGTATTTCACTAACTACTCTCTCCCCAGGAACTAATCATACATTGATCTGCCTTATCCCCAAAAAAGCGGATGCCTACCATGTAAAATATTTTTGACCCATTAGTCTGTGTAATGTGTCTTACAAAATCATCACTAAGATGATGGCCAACATACCCAAGAACCATTTGTTCAAATTCATTTCTCCATTTCAAGCTATTTTTATTCTTGGTTGTCAAATCTCCAACAACATCATTATTGCTCATGATCCCGAAAAACAAATAAAGGAAAAATGGATTTGTTTCCATTAAACTTGATGTGGCAAAGGCTTGTGAAAGATTGGAATCGGGTATTATCAGAGCTATTTTTGAATTCTTAGGTTTTGGGAACATTAGTGTGACCTGGTAAGCTACCTAATGTCTTCTGTCACGTTTTCCATCAAATTGGAAGGATCCTCTTTTGAGTTTTTTGAACCCTCTAGGGGTATTCAACAAGGATGTCCTCAAAGTCTATACCTGTTTATTTCAACTATGAAAGTATTATCTCGCCTCCTCTCCACCTACAGAGATCTAAATCGCTTTAAAGGTATCAAAGTGGCTCATTATGCCCCTGAAATGTCTCATCTTTTGTTTGTAGATGATACATTTATTTTTTGTCGAGCTACTTCCGAGGATTTGTTGACTATTAAAGCTATTATGGAACTATTTTCTGACTTGATGGGACAACATATTAATTTTGATAAAAGTGAAATTTTTAAGTAAAAATGTCCCTAATTGTGAATGCGACTGAGCTCGATTATTGGGATCAAAGAGATCTATAGAAATTCCAAATATCTAAGAACAAATCTCTTACATCATTGATCCCATGAGGCAACCTCCATCATATAGTTGAAAGAGTCAGTAATCGGCTCTCGGTTTGGAAGGTCAAATTTCTCTCATTTGTTGGGCATAAAATCCTTATCCAATCTACACTTTTAGTGTCATGTTTTGTATTTCCTGTTAGAACTTGTCAGAATATTGACTCTATCTGTGCCAAATTTTGGATTAGAAGTCATCCTATGGAATTAAAAAAACTTGCACTTTATTGCAGGGAAAAAAAAATGTCAGTTATATCAAAACAAATGACTAGGCCTCCGAGATGCTATTACCCAGAACAAAGCTCTGCTACTCAAATTAGGGTGGTGATTTCTTTCTAAACCAAACGTGAATTGGTCTAAGTCCTACAGACAAAGTATTCCACCAAGTCTCCTTTTGACCCAAAGGTCTACCAGAGACGTGGGTCATGGGTTTGGAACAATGTGGCATCCATTTTTCCAACTCTAGAAAAATGATGTTATATTTGTGGTGGGGAACGGACGTGATACCTTCTTTTGGTATTCCCGGTATTCCCCTTGGATTTCTACTAGTACAACTACTCTTCTTCCCAATATTCTCCAAAACTTTAATTAGGTTAACAAAGTAAATTGTTTCATTCACAATAATTTTAGGAATCTAGAATTATTGGAAACTTTTATTAATTCTCATACTCTCAGGAAAATTACCAAGATAATCCTACTTCTCAGTGTGATGAATGGAGATGCACTTTGACCACCAATGGTGCCTACTCTATATGGGCTGGAGCTAATAGGTATTGATAATCAGAACTTAATTCAAGGTATTCCCCGCAAGTTGTGGAATTTTTTTTTGAAACTAAGAGTCCACCTGAATTTTTTTTTTGGAGAACTTTACAAAATTGAATACCAATCTGAGATATCTTGGGGAGATGGTTGAGCATTGATACTTCTTGTGTGTTTTGTAGTCACCAACCAAAATCTATCCATTGCCTTTTCTTTACTTGTGATTTTACGTCACACATTTGGATGGCTGGACCTCTGGGTGTATGATTATAGAACATAAATCCAACATCTTTTGTATAGGTGGTAAAATAATTATTTCTCTATAAAATGTTTCCTCGATCATATATGGTATGATTTATTAATGCCTTTTCTATTATATAATATATTATTTGGAAACATAGAAATGAGATAATTACATCTAAATCACTCACAATCTTGTTTTAGTGTTAAAGAATATGAACAAATGGATTGTTCATCTTAATCATATCCCATGTGCCTAAATGATTCCATCTTACTCAATACAGATGGTCCAATCAGCTTGAATATAGGTTTTCATACACCTTTTTTCTTATACCCAATTTTGATTTATGCTGGTGCAACTAATCTTTTGACCTAGCTTCAGGATGGAGGTAGAGAATTCTCTTTAAGGGTAAATATAGGTTTATCGATATAAATTATGCTACAACTATTTCAAGAGAGGTAGTTGAGACGAAAGGAATTTTGGCAGGCATGAAGCTGGCAATCAACAGAGGATGGAATATAAACGAAGATTGGTTATTCTCAGAACATAAGTTACTTCATCTTATTCCACAACCTACAAAGGGAGCATGGTCACTTCTACATTTTGCTACATTTTCAAAGATTAATGATCTCTCAGGTTCTACAACCTTCCACCACAAAAAAGCAGCAAAGTGCCCAACTATGAATTATATATTATTTATACATCATCGATAAATACATGTAGGATAAATTATGAACTATGTCGAACTGATGCACTTAATTATGACCTTTAATCTTAGTTTTTTTCTTTTTCAATAAACACACACACACACACACACACACACACACACACACACACACACAAAGTAATTTGAAGGTCTTCTCAGTTTTGTGATCAAGGATGTGTAGGGTAGAAGTTTCGGTTACAGTTTCGTGCTTAGCTTATCGACATCTGTCTCCATGGCTTCAGGTATGCTTTGTATTCAGTTTATTATATTTGTTTATGTTTCTTAATTAATGTTCTTATCCTTGATTTCAGTTCTTACATGTGGTATCAAAGTTTGATAGCTCAAGATTAAGAAGAAAAAAATATATTGCCTCTAGCTGCAAGACCCATGCCTGCAGGAGACCTCAAACTTGAGGGTGTTAATCAATTCGGTTCCAGTATAGACGGTTCGATTCAATTCGGTGCAATATTTTTTTGATAAAACCAAAACTGAATAATTTATAAACGGTTTTATATATTAAAACTTTTGGTTTAAATAGTTATCTTATGTTTTATAAATTTTTATCCAAAAACTTTTATACTTTTAACATTTTTGTGAAATAGATATAAATTTTAACATTGAATTGAATTGTTTATTGTTATATTTTTTTTCAAATAGTTGTTTAATAAACTTTTTTTTTTTTTATTAAAATATATGTAAACTTACATTGAATGACTTAAACGTACTACGTATATGTTAATCGATTTAATGATTTACTAGTGGTTTAAATTTTAAAACCAAATCAAATTATTAAGCGATTTTAATTTTAAAACTAAAATGAACCATTTATTAAACGGTTTTAGGGTTCGATTTCAAATTTACATCTTACTTAAAGCCCTTCATTTGAACCTGATTTACCCTGATCCTAAAAAATATATTTTTTTGTTCTCTGACGTTCAAGTTGCTGATATTGGTGACCTATACCACGTGGTGTGCATAGCCTCACCTAACCATATGAGTATTCGAGCTTTAGTTTTTAATAATAATAAAAAAAAAATATTGGCGACGATGGCATGCCCGCAAGCCTTTCTCTAGTCTGCACACTACTGCAAATCATAACTCTATTACAGTGAACATCATGACCAATATTGATGTTCGAAATTAGAGTCCAACGTAACCTGCCTTCATTGCCGGCAATAAAACCCCCAATGGTTGTTTTGTCTTCCTTTCTATGTGGGTCTTCGATGACCTCCAAATTAGATCACATAAAAAATTAAGAGGAAGAAAATATTACTCTAGACATATGGCAAAGTGGAGGCAGGGCTATGACATATTTTCATAGCCCGCCTCCACTTCCCTTTGTATTTGGGCGAGAAGAATGCAAGTGGATTCTGTTTTCTCTCTTAAAAATAATATATTAAATTTTTTTCAAAATGACCAAGCTGATTCATAGTTATATCTTCTGGTAGGCTAGGCTCTCGAACCTCATTAATGTTCTAAATAGACTTGGGCCTTGCATTCAAATAATTGACCCAGCCCAATTGTTACGTCGGCCTGTTGCCTTTGGTGGTAGGCTCAACCAGTGGGCCCCAAATAATAATAATAATAATAAATAAAAGGGTGTATAATTGGTTTATTTATTTAAAAAAAAAAAAAAAAGGGTAATCCATAAGGCTTTGTTTGGTTGCTAGGGGAATGCAAATTTTTGAAGTAAAGTGAATTTTTTTTTTCCATAAAAAATAAATTTAGATGTTTGATTGCAAGGAAAATATATTTACATGTGAAAAAAATTTTACTTATATATTAAAATTTCTCTTTTTATTTCCCTACCAAAATAGGAAGAAAAAATAAAACCCATGAAACCAAGGATGGCCTTTCCCTTTCTTTTCGATGTTTTTTGTTTCCTTTCTTCTTCTTAGGAGCTTTGGATGGGTAATGTTGGCTTGAAGGATTTTCCTTGCTACAACAATGAAAAGGGCTTTTCGTACGCTCTTCAGTCTATTGTTTCTAATTGGGATTGTCTACACACTAAGTTGTAAAACTGTGATGAGCCAAATAATAGTAGGAGAGCATTCTCTTAGCAAGTGGCATAGACTCCAACGGCCGCAGGTATCCTTCTTGTGCGGTGGTGAGGAACAATGGGGTTTTGCTAAAGACAGAGTATGGAGATCTGAACGACAGTCATGGTATCACTTCACTTCATTTCTCTTGCAACCAAACAACTCAAAAGGGAAAAAAAATTCCTTCCCTTCACGTCACTTCCCTTCATTTTCCTTCCCTTCCCTTCCCTTCCCTTCCCTTCCCTTCCCTTTTCTCTTGCAACCAAACGTAGCCTAAGAGTTGTGGCTTGACTTGGATGAGTTAGTCTTTCTAATTCTTTGCTTTACTAGGATTTAATATATGGACTAGTGTTTTCTGTTTGCAAAAGGCCCTTGCGTCCAGAGAGAGGGGCATGCACCCCCAAGAGGAGCATCATCGTCATTGCTTGCTCCTTGTATTTGTGTCACAAGGCTCTTTTGCAGACAGAAAACTGTCACTTAGTGTATTTAAGTTGTTTCCTGAGTTTCCATTAAAATTCAGTGTTAATGGGTTTGGTAATTTCATAAAGACGAGGCCCACATGCCCTTATTTAAAGAGGTATTATTTCTTCTCTAAAGGTATTTGTCATAAAACAACAAGCTGAGTCTCATCCCAGTTTAATGGGTCCGACTACAAAGATCGTTGTAAAATAAAATAGGGACAAAAAGATGTCCAAACATAAGTGTAGAAATGAAGAAAATAGGAAAAGGAAAAAATAAAGAAACATGGCATAGATATGAAAGGTGAAAGTCAAAGGAAAGAGGTACAACCAACAAGATGAGAGAAATTTAATTAAATGGGGCCGGTTACATGAATCCTAGCCCTCCAATATGCTCTATCCGAGGTCATGTTGGGAACAAGACCTAGACTTTTTATGTCATTCCTCACAAATGGAGAAATTAGGTCTTAGTATATTTTTCTTGGAATTGACAGTTACCATTATGCTCGGAGGTTAGTATTATCAGTAATCTGCAATGTGATGAGGAGTTCAATGTGTTTGATGAAGCCACCCAACCTGCTCCTATGCATGTTCATTTACCTTCCGTGGGAGAGGCAAGTATGGACTCATGTGTCTCCAGAAAAACAAAATAAGGAAAAATAAACAAACAGAAAAATAAAAAAGACAAATGGAAACCAATCAATGAGTGGCAAGGTTGTCCCGATCATAGTTAGTAAAAATTGTAATAGCAAGAAGAGGGAAACATATGGTACGAATTTCAGCTCTGCAGTCCCATATCGCTAAGGGCCAGAGACTATGGTAGTTGATGATGTCTAGCATCCCTTCCATAGTCACAACGCGTTTTAAAACCCTAAGGTCCATGGGCCAAAGTGGATAATATTGTGATTTGATATAAGGTTGGGGCACTTCAAAGGGTATCAAACTAAACCCTGACAATGTGTGAGATCACAATAGGGACATTGTGCCTCACCGTGGGGCCGATATTGTCATGCCCAAGAAATGGCTCAGATCGGTGAGTCCCAATAGTTGGGTAAGAAACGATAAAGGTGTTGAAGGGATATTAGTCTCACATTGGCTATGGAGAGGAGGAGGCAAGGCATTGATAACTAGCACCATTTCCGTAGTCTCAGTGCATTATAAAAGTCGTGAAGCCTATGGGCCAAAGTGGACAATTGTGGCTTGGTATGATGTCGGGTTACAACATACATGGTCACTTTTAAAGTCCAGTTGTATACACTTTGCTTTTTAATTAAAAAGGTAAAAGAAATGCATATACCATTCAGTTGCGGTAAAATAAATTGCCACTAAAGCATATATACATGGAAAAAGTTAGAGAATGAGTAAGGAAGTGATAGGGTTTTCCCCTATGGGAACCCTGCATGTTCTTGGTGATTCGGATTCAAGGTTGGTTGAGGCGGTTGGAGGTGCTAAGGATTTCGGGATGTAGTGGTGGATCTCCAACCCTTTTCTTTTAGAAGAATCCCACCATCTCTTTGGACCGCCTAATCTGGAGGTGGATATAGAGCCCTTGCTGATGGAGTTGTCGCTTCAACCAACTTCTCCTGTTATGCCTGGAATGGTTCCTGGGATTCAGCTATGAACGTGGAGGTGCCTGCAATAGTAACTATTCCAGGAAAACATTTGCATCGGTGGTGGGGAGACCTTATTTAATAGTTATTGATAGTTTACCTACAATGGTGAAGGATGGTCAGCTGAACCGTATCAAGATTCCCCAAGGGGCTTATAGTAGGTTTAGGTGGTGTGGAATCACAATTAGTGCTAGAATCGATGTTCGAAAGATCTCTTGAGAGGTCTCTTGAGAATAATACAAATATTAATAATTCAAATAGTGATTGTGCCAACTCAGATGTGAGCACTTTTGCTTGGTTAATCATTGTGTGTCATTGTCAACAATACTTAAAAAAAAAAAAAAAAAAAAAAAAAAAAAAAAAAAAAAAAAAGGGGTGGTGTGGAATCACAATATTTGAATTTTTATCAAAAAATTGGAAGAAAAATCAGATCGAAACTCTTGATACATTCCCTTAGGCTGCTCATGTAGAAATGGAATCAGGTGATTGCCCAAAAAATTCAGACATATTTTTTAGCCCCCAAATTGGAGATGAAAATGATAATAACATATTAGAGTTTCATTTGCTTAAAATGGATATAAATCTTTTTGAGCTCTATGTAAATCTAGTTAGGGCTTTTCGGGTTCTATGTATAAGATCTACAGAGGCTATAGATTATCTGCTAAATGTTTTTATCCTCGGGAAACTATGTGAATCCATGACATTAGTTTCATGTGCTTAAGTGGTATATCTTTTTGAATTCTATGTTAAGTCCAACGATCTGGGCCTTAATATTCTTACTTTAACCTGTTCTATCAAGTGGTATGATGCCCATCACTACAACCAGTATCAAGTATTTAACTTGGTTAATATTCCTACTAATAAATGGTTAACCTGTGGTATCTGATAATTTCATTCAGGGTAGCTTTGAAAAATTATTGGCCTTTTCACTAGCTGTAACTAGTAATTAATCTTTTAAACAATACATTATAAGATCTCTTTAGTAATTTCATCTTCTAGATCTATGTGAAATGACATAACAGATATCATTTATTATTTCTCATAAGCATAGGTTTGTTTTATTGGACCAAGTTTTTGGTGATTCTATGATCCATATCCAAATCAAGTACTATTTTTGGTCTACTTAAAAGTTCCTACCATTTAGGTAGAGCTCTTAGGACTTTGGTAAATTATTCCTCCAATGGGTAAATTTTACACAACATTTTAAGCTCATTAACTATGGTGGTGATCCTTGAATCATGGTACTTATGATTTCATCATCATCATTCATCTTAAATAATTCATACAAATGAACTAAATCAGTGATTTTGAGTTTTTTTTTTTCCCATAAAAAATATATTAAAAGAAGAAGTACAATACAACCCAACAGCCAAACAAGCTAGCCAAGGGGATGACCTAATCAACAACAAAAACAACCACAAAAAGGAACAAAGTTAACAATATGGATCGGGAAACACAACATCAAGTTTGCCAATTAGTTGATTGCATATGGTATAGGGAGAACTTTAAGTCAAATGAGGCTGAAATTTTATGATCAAATAGATATCTCTATCTCATATCATGTTTCAATACAATTGGCATGGAATTTGCCAAATGACAAAATAAAGCATATATATTTTTCAAAGGCTATGGAGTATGTATGGACTACTATGAAAATATACATATAAGCATTCATCTAAGGGTACATGATTTAATTTCATATTGAAATTTGACACATGACCAACCTGAATTATTTCTTAAATATCCAACGATCAAAATTACCATGTCATTCTTCTATGTGGTATAATTAGGCACCTAATCTGAGTAATGTTTTGTGATTTATGGGGTCCATGAAACCTGTCACATAAATAATAATAGAAATCTCATGAAGTGTAAAATAATACAAATATCATCTCTTCTGGATAAAAATTATCTGTGACACATCAACTCTGTATTTTCCACAATCGATTTATGTTCCCACTAGTACTTGATCCAATTGCTTTTATATGTGAGATATATAGACCTTTCCAATTGGATATGATCTTAACTGAAACAGACCAACCCCATTCTTAACGGATCAACCCCATTTTTTTCTATGCTTATGTTTTTCTAAGCTTTTTCTGACGATTTCTTAGTTCAAGATCCGTTTCTTACTACTAACTAAAACCAATAGATTACCATATTTGTTGGGCCTCCAGATAGTAATGACCTTAAATTTTGCTTATGGGAGGAGATGAAGGTTGCACACATTTGCCTCATACTCTTATCTCCCTCTGCAACTGATCAGCTTTTCGGCCTTTTCTTGATTCTCTTCCTTCCATCTCCTTGGCTTTGCTTCGGTATGATGATCCTCTGTCTCTGCATTGATATGAAGACACTCAAGAACAAGAACAAGAACGTATAGAATGGGTTCTTTTTGCATTCCAGAACGAGATCCTTTCCTGAGAAATATCCTTGATTTCATAACGAGAATGTATACCAAACCGTGTTCTTGATGTTCCAAAACGCATACCAAACATAGCCTAAGATAAAAAACTGGAGAAAAATGGGGCGAAATAATGAAATCAAAACTAGAGTAGTGATGAAAGCGAAATAATGAAATCAAAACTAGTGGGCGACAAAATTATACCTTCCCCCTCCCCCCC
>NC_056563.1:12336891-12337434 GCF_013358625.1 Macadamia integrifolia | reverse complement strand
GCCACTCACACCAAAAGCCTTCTCACTTCCACTCCATCACAGCTCCTCTCTCTCTCTCTCTCTCTCTCTCTCTCTCCATTTGGTGAAGTATGGAGAGGGACATTGAAGTTGCCCAGAACACTGAAGTAACCCAGCGCGAGGAGTTCTCTGCAAAAGACTACCATGATCCACCTCCAGCACCATTCATCGATGCCCAAGAACTGACCACATGGTCATTCTATAGGGCTCTCATTGCTGAGTTTATTGCAACTCTTTTGTTTCTTTATATCACTGTTATGACTGTTATTGGTTATAAGATTCAGATTGACCCCAATCACAACGGTGATGAATGTGGGGGTGTTGGTATCCTCGGCATTGCTTGGGCTTTTGGTGGCATGATCTTCATCCTTGTTTACTGCACTGCTGGTATCTCTGGTGAGTGTTTAAAATTTTTTTTTTTGTTTGAATAAATAAAACATTAAAACAGAAGAAAAAATAACGAAGGCACAAGCCATAAAGGAACTCTAAGGCTGCGTTTGGTAACATTTCTATAGCACATTTCGT
>NC_056563.1:12315089-12336842 GCF_013358625.1 Macadamia integrifolia | reverse complement strand
GTAGGGAAGGTAAGTAGATAACAACAAGATGACTCAAACTCAAGACCTCTTGCTGAGCATGAACTTTTTTGTGCACAGGAGGGCATATCAATCCGGCTGTGACATTTGGGCTTTTCCTAGGACGTAGAATCTCACTTATCCGAGCTCTGTTCTACATGGTGGCACAATGCTTAGGGGCTATCTGTGGTGTAGGGCTTGTAAAGGGCTTCCAAAGGGCTTACTATATGCGGTATGGTGGTGGTGTGAATGAAGTTGCCGATGGCTACAGCAAGGGTGTGGCGTTGGCAGCTGAAATTATCGGTACCTTTATCCTTGTCTACACTGTCCTCTCTGCTACTGATCCCAAGAGGAAAGCCAGAGACTCCCATGTTCCGGTAAGTTTAACTATTGCTCTTGTTAAACGTTTCTCTCTATGGGTCTGCATGTGTTATTATCATTATTATTATTATTATTATTATTACTACTGGTAGGACAATTCTCGTGTTGATCCCCATATAAAGTGTTCAAATTGAAAACTGTTGCTTTGGTTTACAGATATTGGCACCACTCCCAATTGGGTTTGCAGTTTTCATGGTGCACTTAGCCACCATCCCAATCACAGGTACAGGTATCAACCCAGCTAGAAGCCTTGGAGCTGCTGTGATCTACAACAAAGACAAGGCCTGGGATGACCAGTGGATCTTCTGGGTTGGACCCTTCATTGGTTCTGCTATTGCAGCTCTCTACCACCAGTACATTTTAAGAGGATCCGCCATTAAAGCTTTTGGGTCCTTCAGGAACAACATCCAAGTCTAAATTTTCTTCAAGGAGTTTGATTTTGCTTCATTAATTGTCTGAGATGTTTGGGTTTGTTAAAGAGATAATGTTTCAAAGAATATAGTGGAGATTTTGAAGACAAAATTATCTTTGAGAGAGAAGTCCAAGGGAGTCTTTTCAATCTCTTCCGTTCTCAATTCTCAATTTGCTTTGGTTGCATGCATTTACTACGTAAGCATTTGTTTTGTATCTTGGGCTCATTTGTGCCCGTTCGTGGGCTTGACCATTCATTCCATCCTAGCCCTAGTCACATCCTAGCTTTTCGGTCTGGTCCGGTTCAGGTTTCAATTTTACACCTTTACCTCTGTCTATGGAAGAGGGGGAAGATCTATAACAATGAAGGGCATGGTTCAAGTAATTGATATCAAATATCTGAATTAAGGGATCCATATCGATATTGATCGAGGACAATACTGATTTTTATTAATTTCTAATTATTTTTTAATCCTTAAACCATAGGTTGCTACCCTATTGAATACCATTGAGATCGATACAGATCCAAATTATCGGCTTAGACCAATACCAACTCAATACTGATTATATATTGGTTACTAAATTCATCATGATGGATGAAAAAAAAAAATCCTTTCTAACTGTATTTGGTTACAAGGGAAATTAAAAGAAAATGAGTGAAATTTTCATACTTTAAACAAATAAATGTTTGTAATCGCCACTCATGTGACTATATCATTAATGTCAAATTATACCATATTTGGTTATTAAATTTCATTTTATTTTTCTTTTAAAATCCTTTTTCACTATAATATGTTAAATAAAATTACTATAAAATATATCATTACTAAATATGGTTAAAAATGAAGTAGTTTATATAATTACATGGTGTCACATGGAGCAATGATTATAAAATTTCTTTTTTAAGTGTAAAAATTTCATTTCCTTTCCCCTTAAATATCCCTTGCAACCAAACATAGCCTAAGTAACTCAGTACTAATACACATAAAAAAAAAATATATATTAATTCATGGAAAAAATTATGAAGAACTACTTTATTAGTGGGTGGAGTGTTGAATTTCAGCCAATGCTTTTCTTTCTTGGTTTGGTGAAGCAATGATTGAACCAATCACGTTAAAAATGGAGGAATGGATTAAGCTGTTTTATCTTGGTTCAATAAAAGTAACTATTGAACTAATCAAATTACCATTGGGGTTGGTAGCTTAGTGGTGAAAATGCCCTCAACCAACCCCAAGGGATTAGCGCAGCTGACTTGGAGGGGACATGAGACTCCGCCTCGAGAAGCGAGGTCTCGTGATCAAAACTTCGCCGTTGCATAATTCATTGGGGCCACCAGCCTGAGGTTTACTAGGGCCTAGAAGCTCCCGGTTCGTACGTGGCATGGGGGTCATGTACAAGCCCAGGGGGATTTAATCGGCCTCAAGTCAGATACCCCTCCTGTCTATAAAAAAATAAATGCCCTCAATCCATCACCGCTCGAGTAGGCTGATTGTGGGTTCGAGTCTTAGGATGCCCCACTATCGTCCATTGGTCTTACGAAAGCCCCCCTTGTCTTGGGGGCTATGATCACCACCATGGATCACCCTTTTAAACATTACCAAAAAAAATAAAATTAATCAAATAAAAAAAAAGATTAATACATTACAAGTTGAAAAGAGGGGTAATCTAAACATTTAAAAAAGAAGGGAGAAGGAGATGTAAAAGTTCAAAAGCAAAGAACATCAAAAAATATTTAAGATAGAGGAGTTTTTATAAATATAGGCTTATTGTAAGGGAGTGGTAATAATTGCCCCTTATATGAATACCGATTTATTTATTCCAATATTTTCTCTTCCCAATAAATTTCAGTCCTTTTCTTTTTTTGATCGAAACGATATTATATACGAAATGAGATGTATGCAATGTTTCGGTCAAAATTTCGGTATTTCGATCGAAATTTCGATACCATTTCGATAACTCACCGAAATGGTACACTCCATATGTTATAAAAACCCCATTCGTCAAGATAGAGTCTATCTCGGCTATCTCGGTGATTTTGGTCCAATGAGGCTATTTTGAAGGGAAAACACTCATTCCATCCTCTAATAGGCAAATCATCACACTCTTTGATTTCTATTGAACTCCTACAAGAAAATCTAGACATTCAAAGCCTAAAGAAGGTAAAGTTCTTTCTCTTAAACCATTTTTTTTTTAAATATTACATAAATACTGGTTCGATGCTTGTAGATTTTTTATATGTTAGACATTGGAGGTCGATCTATGAGCTCACGGAGTCGAAATTTTTTGTTGGTACATAAATATATTTTTTTCATTTTTCTGGTTTAAAAATTCAATTTCCATTAACATAAATTGTTACTTTTTATGATAAATATTGCTTTGATGGTCATCAGCTATATATATGTTAGTCACCAATGGTTGTTTTACGACTCCATTAGAGTGAAATTTTTTTCCAACCAGTAATTATTAGTTTTAATTTTTGAAAAATATGAAAAATATATTAATAATTAAAAAATAATTTAAAAAATAGAAAAAATTTCTATGTTGATTTTAAAAATAAAATAAAAATAGGAGATTAATATTAAAGTGTTTGGAGCATACTATATACTTGTTATGTTATAAACATCTTTGATTTTGTTGTATTATGTCATTAAAATGTTTTCTAAAATTGATTAAAAAATAATTTTATGTAAAAATAAAATATAAGCTGATACCATATACTTGAAAGTTGATAATGACATTTTTTTTTCTATGCATCAGCATTAGGGTGACATAAAATGGCTAGAGGAGGCGATAAGGAAGGCGAGAGAAGAGGGAGAGGAGGTGGGAGACAAGATCATAGTCGTGATAGTAATCGTGATAGTGGAGAGATTGCATGGAAACACGGAGAGCTGATTGATGGCGATAAGAGGTATACAAAATGCAACTACTGTCATAAGAGATTTATGGATGGTGGGGCCATAAGACTTAAGCAGCATCTGGTTGAAAATTCCTCAGATGTGGCTAAATGCAGAGAAGTACTGTAATACCCTACTTCTTAAACCCGGTCTGATTACACGGTTGACCCGGTTTAACCATGCAGGACCCGAACCGAAGAGGGTTAAGGCGGGTTCCTTATGGACCATGATGGCAAGAGTGACTTTGAACACCGGCTGGCCAGACAAGTCCGAGTCAGTGCCAGAGAAGACGAGTGTACCCAAGCCATGTACATGCACATATCATAAGGCCATGTACGGATAAAGCAGGTATGTAGCCGTATCTTAAAGCATATATGTATATTATCTCTTATGCCGAGAGTGAGATTCGTGCCGAGAGTAGAATTCCATCAAAATCCCACTTGGTGACCAATTTTCGGCCCTCAGGTGGGCGGTCACAGGTGGGCGCATCCGCCCACCTGAGTGACCCACCCATGAGGTTACAAGATATTTTAAAAAGTATAAATAGCTATCATTATGTTTTTCCTTTTTTCTCATTTATGACACTCAGGCGTTTGGTGAGAAGAGTAAAGAAGAGAGAGAAATGAAGGAAAAGAAGAGGAAAAGGGAAGGAAGAGGAAGAAGAAATGGATTTCAGCGGCGCCAAGGTTTGATCTTCCCATTCCGACGCAGGAAAAGTGATCTCCAACACGAGATTTACGTTTAGAGGTGAACAAAGACTAGGTTCCTTAAACTTTCACCATACCCAAGTAAAACCCTTGATTTGAGTAGAGTTCCTTGAGGTCTTGTAAATCCCCCTTGAGATGATGAATCTACGGTTTAATAGATGGTTTATGTGTTGATTTTGAAAGATTTGAAGAAGTGTTTACAAGGTTGGAGAAGCATTGGTGATTTGAAGTGATTTTGGGGTTTTGAAGGTGTTCTTGAGCAAAGAAAGTAAGATGGCTTTCCATTCCTTAAATCTAACCTAGATCTAGGTTAAAACCATCTTATGAGACCTTGAATGTGTGGAGAATGAGTTTGAAAAAGTCCCATTTGATTCCCTAAAGGTTGGGGAAGGTTTCGGAGAAAATGGCATTTTCCCGCCAAGACCGTGTGGGTCAAATGGCCCGCCTGAGGGCACCCGCCTGAGAGGGTAAGCCCTCGGGGCCAACCGGCAGGCCCTACCAACGGGCCGACTGGTGGGCCAACTTGCCCGCCGGTCTTAGCGGGCCTTCAGGGACAACCGACAGGCCAACCGGGGCCGACCTGCCTGCCGGTCATGACCGGTCGGTCAGGACCGGTGGGTCGACCTACTCGCCGGTCATGACTGGTGGGTTAAGACAGGTGGGCTGTCCGACCCACCCGAGAGGCTCCCAACGTGATTTTTACTTCCGAATGGACCCAAAACGGTCATGCGACTTTCTTTTAGGATTCTAAACATGATTTTGTCATCAAATTTTGTTAATTTTGACCCCAAAGTGGTGAAATACCCCAGTCACTTATGATAGATTCACCAAAACTTACGCTTCTCGCACCGGATCTCACCCGTATCGAGCGTGAGTCTTTGTACACTACAGGTAAGTGGGGAGAGGACATTTTGCCTTGTTTCAAGGCTTGTTTGGCATTCATCTAATTGTATCTAGACTAGCCATGTCATCATACAAATGCTATGTAGCTTAGCCATCCTCATATTTTATGCCATGTGTGCTGTGTTTATTTCTCAATGCCAAATGATGATATGCTTATGTGATGAATGTTAACATCATTGTGCATGATGCATTAATAGACTAGATGTCATAGTCGGCTTGAAAATGAGTGCATTGGTGGCCTGTGGAATGGGACGCGGTGCACTATATAATCGTACTATGTCATATAGAAGCATGCGGTTTAGAATTATCATCTCCCATGCTACGACCCTTCCCAACAAGGGTTGAGGTGTTGGGTTACCATTTGGGGGGAAGCAGTGGTCGCGGTTGTCGGGTCACTGTGATGGTTAGACATACGCCCGGTTGGTCATTAGGACAGTCGGCAACCTCGGTGGTATATTCAAGAGGGCCAATCGTACTGCTTTTAAATTGCTGGAGTCAGCACCTTTAATTTCTGTCATTTACTTTATGTTGAGAGCCAGTGGTCAGTATGTTTTACTTTTTCGAGTAGTCACGGTGGGCCTTCTCCGACAGCCCTATGGGCATATCGCGGGATGGAGTTCGTGGCTCGTACCCAGAGTATACGTGCACTATGGTTGTAGTAGCACTAAACCAAAGACTTAGGGCTCGTTTGATAACGTTTCAAGAAACGCGTTTCTGCCGTTTCTGTTTCCAAAAACAGCAGAAACGGAGTAAAAAGCGTTTGATAAAACTGTTCCGTTTTACTTATTTTCAGAAATAGAAATAGAAATTTTTACTTATTTATGGTTCAAGAAACGACCTAGGCGAAACAAGTTGAACTTGTTTCGCCGTTTCTAGAAACGACTTGTGGCCATTCTTTCATTGGTTACTATCAACTTCTAAAAACATGACTTATCAAACACCTTCAATTCCGTTTCTGTTTCTAGAAACGGAAATTTATGTTTCTGCCGTTTCTTGAAACAGAAACGGCAGAAACGTTATCAAACGGGCCCTTAGTAATATTGTTTAGGTGGATGTGATTAAAAATGAATTGCATAGCATATAGTGCATGTGGTTGTGAGTTGTTGTGTGGACTGCTGTGTGGTCCTTCTTTCCACTTACTGAGCTAGTGAGCTCATCTCACGTGTGCACCTCTTTTAGATGATTTTACAGGGCATCAACCTGAAGAGCAAGGGTCGGGCCCCACAGTTGAATTCCCTGAAGAGGATTGGTGGGTCCCCGAGGAATTAGAGCACGGCACGGATTGCCCATGCTAAGGCTGTGCTGCGGGACCGCAGTTTTGATACCGAGCTGAGCTTGACTCTTTGATTTTTAATGATCCCTTTGATACTGAGCTGAGCTGTACCCTTTGATTTTGATGATCCCTTTGATACCGAGCTGAGTTATACTCCTTGATTTTTTGATGATCCCTTTGATATCGAGCTGAGCTGTACTCTTTGAGTTTTGATGATCCCTTTTGTGTACTTGATATGTAAATTGTATTATTTTTGTGTAAATATCATGTCTGCGGGCCCACATGTACTTAATTATGTATTACAATTTGGGTATCAAGTATAATGAGAATATTTACAGGTAAATTAAGTCTTCTGCCGAACTGATTGACACTTTCTTAGTTGTGTGTATGCTATGGTTGGATACTGTATCAGATGATCCTGGCAGGTTTGGGTTAACCGGTGTTAACCCGATCACTGGTCTGGTTCTATCTAAACGGGGTGTGATAACCATGGTATCAGAGCGCGATGCTCTATTCACTCACAGCATACCATGTAGACTCCATAGAATCTATAATAGGAAATGGGATTGGGTTAATGTAAAAACTTTAAGGAGTTAAAAGCCAAAGAAATAAATGAATAATAATGGTTGTAGTTAGTTATTGCATTCTTGGCATGCATGAGAGAAAATGAAAGATTAATTAATTAATGTCATAACCCATCGAGTACGAGTTTAACGAAATTTCGACAGCATAACGGCGCAAAACGAGATTTCTAAAAATTTTCCACACAAACACCTGATAAACAACATATATATAAATATCAATGATCATAATTAACAAAAGACACCACAACTAAACTACACAAGTTATCAAACATACAAATTCACCACAAACCACCATCAAAACACATCACCCCATAAATAAGCCCAGTTACAGAGAAAGTACAAAGAATGAGAAAAGAAAGAAAAATACAATAAGATCAACAACATGAAACATGTGAGAAGCTAGTGTGGACGAGCTAAGTCCTCATTGATCATCGTCATCATCCAATACTACTACTCCGTTCACCTGAGGTCTAGAGTTAACGTTGAGTCGACGGTCGTAGTAGTCAAACCTCGAGTTCACCAACTGTACATCTCTCCGAAGCTAGGCAAAATCTGCTGAAATGGAATTGGCCGTTGTATCCAAGTCCTGGCCCAATCTGAGGAAGGAACTCTCTAGGGTAGCCTACCTCTCTAGGATGTTTTCCTCCCTAGAAGCACTCTCATCCAGTCTTCTTAACAGCTGATCTTATCCGTCCTTCAAGGCCCTTATAGTAGACATCATGCCCTCAAAATCATATGCACCACTCTCAGGTGGTGGGGCTCTATGCTGTGGGCCTGCAGCTCTAGTGAAGCCAGGATCAACACCTCTCGACTCATGAGGCACCTCCTCAAGGATGTCCTCGTCCACAAAATCATCCGCCTCACCCTGAGGAACATAGTCCTCATCCTCCTCACTAGACTCCTCCTCCATGGGAACATCCTCCCTAGGGGCAGCCCTCCTATCTCTACCTCTCTGAGCTCCTGCTCTCTGATGTACATCCATAAGAGTGTGGAGACCCATGCTCAATAGATTCCCCCTGTCAAACTTATCTGATGGCGTCTTCCCCTCCTCACCACTCAGGTCCACCCCAAAGAACTCAAAGATCTTGGTGAGGATCCTGCCATATGAAAATCCTCCATCCTCGGGGTGAGAAGTATGGTACTCCATGGTCTTGAGGATGACGTAAGGCAAGCACAAGTGCTCGTCACCCCCCTCTAAAGCTTTATAAATGCAGAAGGCTAAGAAGGCCGCCATAAAGCCTACCTGGTTCCGGTGACCTCCTCTGGGGAGCAAGTTAAACTGGACCAAACGGGCAAACACACAAGCCTCTTGGAAAAATGATGTCTCAGAATCCGGATGCTCCCTGCTGCCACAGATGGTCTCATAGATGTGGTGCGGTGTCTCCGAACTCAAGAACAGGCCCATGGGCTTACTTCTAGGAGGACTGTAGAAACGATGCCCAGCTAAAGAAATACCCAAAATACTAGCCAGGGTATCCACGGTCAGCTGAATGTCCACCCCCTTCACCATACTAGTTATCGCATACTCTCCGTACTGGTAGGAAACCTCCAGGTTACAGTAGAATCTACGAACCAGCTGCTCGTAGCACGGACGGTCTATGTGGAGGATAGACTGCCAACCCAGTGCGGTGAACCTCTCCTGAAGTTGAACCTTGTGGAAGTCGTCAACTACCACAGTCTTCTCCATCATTACAGACCTCTTCAGGAAGGATTGCCAGTTGGTTACTGCCTCTGAACACCGGAAGAGTTCCTCGTCATAGTCGGAAGGATCAATAGGGGCAGGTCCGGGTCGCCCTGTGCGAGGGGCTGGAGAACTAGTCCCCGCACTCTTCCGTTTGGAAGCGGTGGTCTTACACCGAGTAGAAGAGGATGCGGGTTCCTTGCCCTTGCAAGAAGACATCCTGGCAAGAAAAGAGGAAAGAATGGTGAGTAAGGAAAAAGGAATAACAAAGGGAATAAATAGATGGGTGAGCAATAAGAGGAAGCCCCAAAACCCAATTCTCGCAAAACAGAAAATGTGACAAGCGAGGAATGATAGAGAGTCTATGGATGAAATGCATGGTAAGTGACAAAACAGAAATCATGAAAAAATAGAATGTGACAAAATGTGACAAGTGAGGAATGATAAAAAGTCTATGAATGAAATGCCTGGCCAGTGACAAGACAGAGATTATGGCAAAACAGCAATGTGACAGAAAGGGCATATAAAGCATGGCAAGTAAAGAATGATAAAAAAATCCCAATTCTCATTGTGCAAGTTCAATCTAAGGAAAAAATGAAAAGACTCACAATAGAGTGAAGCATGAAGCTTACATGTTCATGGATGAAATGCCATCATTCTACAATTTAGAATATGCAAAAACATCTACTATTATGATATTGAGGTGAAAGAGAATCAAAGAAAGCCAACACAAAGGGATGGATTTTCATGGAAAGGGAAGGGATTTCAAGCCTACCTGACCTTCCATGATCTCTACAACATGTCAAGTACAAATCAAACATAAGGCATTGCATTTGAGTTGTTAGTTGGGAAGAAAAGAGCAGAGATTGAAGAAATCCCCAAATTTGAGAAAACTAGGGCACGATTGGGGTTTCTCTCAAAAAAAATTGAGAAGTAAATCCTAAAACTGGAAATAAATCACGAAGAAAACATCACATTTACATGAAATCACTGTTCTATGGAAAGAAACACGGAAAAGAATCGAGATTGAAGACTACACATGAGTTCTACCCCCAAAGTACATGTTCTGAGAAGAAAATGAGGAAGAAACTTACTTGTAGGTAGAGGAGTTGAATCTTCCCAAAACCGCCGGATCGTTGAGTGAGATTGCGAGTGGAAGCATCAAAGAGCTCTCAAAAATCGCCTGAGAGAGAGAGAAAGAGAGTGAGGAAGAAATGGGAGAACAAATGAGGAACATGGGCTTAAAAGCCCTGTTCATAATTTCTGCTCAGGTCCAACCGGTGGGCCGACCGGCGGGCCAACTTTCCCATCGGTGTCAGCCCGTCGGTTAAAGATTTGGACTGGCGGGCCAACCAACGGCCCAACTTGGCCGCCGGTTGAGAGAAAACTTGAAAAAAAAAACCCCCATTTCTTGAAGCACTAGCCCTGTATTTTCGGGATTAAGTTATGGCTAGTTGCAAACGGTCATACACTATAATACCCTGTGTGTTGACATATAATTATGTGCCGATATCAATTCTAAGGTGTTTAACCAATGTGGTGTATGATATGTTTCAGGTACAGGGATACGATGGTACGTACTAAATCCGGTAGCAATGCACGAGGTACCTCGCGTGGTCCTCGTCCGATCGGTCGACCATCGAATCACAGAAGGTCCCGCTCTGTGGGGCAAACCTCACTTTCACAACCTCCAGAGACCTTTGGTCAGGGTGGGGCACAAGGGAACCCACCTATGACTGCACTTCTGGACCCTCCACCGGTTATTACTCTAGAGGATGTTGCTACCATAATCCAGCAGTCACAATAGGCTTTCCAGCAACAAATGCTTCAGCAACAGCAAGCATTTATGGCTGCTATACAGCAACAATTGGACATTTCTCAAACAGGTCAACCTCCTTGGATACTTACTCCACAGGACCCGCCTGTAGGGTCTGGTATGGGGCCACAAGTGGGAGGTACCCCTCCAATTCCACCATTCAGTGTTCCTTCGTATGTGGTGCCCCCTCCATACCCTTACTATCCAGCTTATGCTCCCAATTACCCACCGACGAATAATACGTCAAAGGTAGTGGAGTCATTCAAGAGGAACTTGCCACCTGTATTCTCTAAGGTGGGGAGTGATCCTCTGGAGCTTGGCCAGTGGATCCAAGAGCTGGAGAAAATATTTGAGGTGATTGAGTGCACTGATGCACAGAAACTCATTTGTGCAGGGTTGCAACTCAAGAAGAAGGCCAACTCTTGGTGGCAAGCCTCTAAGCCCATATTGTTGGCCGCACATCCGGAACCCACCTGGGAACAATTCAAGGAGTTGTTCTTGGATAATCATTACCCACGTAGCTTCAGAGACCACAAGGAGACAGAATTTATGGCCTTAACTCAAGGAGGTAAGACTATCATTGACTATCAGCAGCAGTTTGAGAGCTTGTTCCATTTTGCCCCTAGGCATATGAGGACAGCTGAAGAAAAGGCTGTAAGATTTCTGAAGGGCCTAAAGGTATCCATTGGGTCTGTACTTGAGGTCTTAGACTTGACAAACTATGGCCAGATTGTGCAGAAGGCCAAGACTATGGAAGATAAGCAGAAGGGAGAACAGTCCCTCACACCTGGACTGTGGAAGAGAACAAATCCATTTCCGGATATAGGCAACTCCTCCAAGGCATACCGTGGGTCGTACGGTGCTGGGCCTACATATAGGCAGCCCTATAGGCCATCTAGCTACCCTCCTTGACCAGCTGGTGGTTTGGGCTCTACATCTTTCCGCCCAAACACTAGTATGGTACCTATAGTTCCAAGGCTGCCCCGACCTCCATCTTCAATGGGTCAAGTGCAGAGGGGCCCCGCCCCAGTTTTGACATCACAGATCCATTGCTTTAACTGCCAGGGCATTATGCTAAAGACTGTCGGGTCAGACCAGCCTTGCCCTCTAGTCAGCCCTCTGCGTACCGACCTCCCTTAACTCGAGAGAATCAACTGCAGTGAAGGATGTATACCCTATCAACTGAGGAAGCTGAGGCCAGCACGGAAGTGGTAGCAAGTACATTTTAAATTTAAGAATTTCCTTATGTTAAATATTGATGACCTGCTGAAATTATATGCATTGTTACACTAGGTGTCCTATCTATATCGAGCATACCAGCCTATGTTTTATTCAACTCAGGAGCTACACATTCATTCATATCTAAGAGATTTGCTGAGAAACTGGGTATGTCACCCAGGACCCTAGATTATGGGATGATTGTTAGTATGCCTACTGGTAAAGTTACCCAGTTGAAGGAGGTGTATGGGCCGTGCCTAGTGGAAATTAGTGGGAAGAAATTGGATGCACAACTCATTAAGTTCAATATGCAGAATTTTAATGTTATACTGGGCATGGATTGGTTGTCGGCCCATCGAGCGATTGTGATGTGTGCTGAAAAATTAATTAGGGTGACAGATGATGAAGGAAAAGAATGGGTATACTGAGCAGATAAAGTGAAACAGGTTAGAAAGGTCCTCGTCACCGCTCTTCAAGCGGTAAAGTTGCTGGAAAGTGGATGTCAAGGTTACTTAACATCAGTACTTGATGTCGATGGAAAGGTTACCCCTCTAGGAGAGGTAAAGGTGGTTAAAGAATTCTCCGACGTCTTTCCTGATGATCTGATGCATTTACTGCCTGATAGAGAGTTGGAGTTTGCCATAGACTTGATTCCTGGAGCAGCTCTAGTGTCTAAAGCTCCATACAGGATGGCACCAGCCGAATTGAAGGAGTTACAAATGCAGTTGCAGGAATTATTGAAAAGTGGGTTTATTCGCCCAAGTGTTTCACCTTGGGGTGCCCCAGTATTGTTTGTCAAGAAGAAGGATGGCAGCTTGCGTATATGCATCGATTACCGGGAATTAAATAAGCTAACCATTAAAAATCGGTATCCATTGCCACGCATTGATGATTTATTTGACCAACTGCAGGGTGCCAAGGTATTTTCAAAGATAGACCTTCGATCTGGCTATTATCAGCTCAAGATAAAGAGCGGCGATATACCCAAGACAGCATTCAGGACTTGGTATGGTCACTATAAGTTCCTAGTGTTATCTTTTGGGTTAACCAATGCACCGGCAACATTCATGGATTTAATGAATCGAGTATTTCACGATGTCCTCGATAAATGGGTAATTATTTTTATTGATGACATCTTGATCTACTCCAAGACAGAAGAGGAGCACACTCAACATTTGAGAATGGTGTTACAGAGGTTTAGAGAACAACGATTGTTTGCCAAATACAGCAAATGTGAATTTTGGCTTGAGCAAGTTGGATTCCTGGGGCACGTAGTGTCTAAGGTCGAATCGAGGTGGATCCTGATAAGGTGAAAGCAGTAGTAGAGTGGGAAAGCCCTAAAAATGTCACTGAAATTAGAAACTTCTTGGGTTTGGCTGGATATTACCGGCGCATCATTGAAAATTTTACCCGAATCTCAGCACCAATGACTAAATTAACCAAAAAGGGTGTGAAATTCGATTGGGTAGAGGAATGTGAGAAGAGTTTCCAGGAATTGAAGAAGAGGTTGATGTCGGCCCCTGTGTTGACCATCCCTGAAGACACAGGTGGAATGACAATCTACACTGATGCTTCCAAGGTTGGGTTGGGTTGTGTTCTCATGCAACGCGGAAAGGTGATAGCGTATGCTTCCCAGAAACTAAAGGAGTATGAGAAGAACTACCCCACTCATGACTTGGAACTAGCCATAGTCATTTTTGCCCTTAAGATTTGGTGACATTACTTGTATGGGGAGAAGTGCGAGATATACAGTGATCACAAAAGCCTTAAGTACTTTTTCACCCAGAAGGATTTGAACATGAGGCAGAGGAGATGGCTTGAGCTCATGAAAGATTATGACTGCGACATTCAGTATCATCTCGGCAAGGCTAATGTAGTGGCAGATGCATTGAGTCAGAAGGCATAGACTATGTCACTCTCATACTTAGCAGTCAGCCCACCACTTGTACAAGAGGCGGCGCTAATGGATGAAGCTCTCTTATATGAAGGAGCAACCTTAGAGTTTGAACGTCAACCAGAAAACCTTAAATGGTTGACTGTATCCTTGGCGGCTCTACAGGTGCATCCGACTATTAGGCAAGAGGTAATAATGAAACAACCTTTGGATCCTGAATTGCAGCGGATCAAAATTAAGGTTCAAGATCAAACAATGAACGACCTAGATTTTGTTTTAGCCAGTGATGGTGCATTGATGTTTTGAGGCTGATTGTGTGTACCCGATGATTTGGATATACAAGACAAGACAGTGCGAGAAGCACATAGCTCCAAGTATTCACTCCACCCAGGAAGTACAAAGATGTATAAAGACCTCAAAAAAAATTACTGGTGGCCAAGCATGAAAGTCACAATAGCTCTATATGTAGCGACTTATCTTACATGCCAGCAAGTAAAAGCTGAGAGGCATTGACCTTATGGTACTCTTCAGCCACTCCCAGTACCAGACTGGAAGTGGGATAGGATTACAATGGACTTCGTCACCGGACTACCATGTCCACCTAAGGGGATGGAAGCGATATGGGTGATCATTGATCGGCTTACTAAGACTGCTCATTTCATTCCCATCAAGACCAAGTTCTCTATGGCCAAATTAGCACAACTTTATATGGATAACATAGTGAACTTGCATGGAGTGCCAGTGAACATTGTATCAGATAGGGACCCAAGATTCACTTCCAGATTTTGGAAAAGCTTCCAGCATACCTTAGGATCACACTTGAATTTAAGTACTGCTTTTCACCCACAGACTGATGGTCAGTCGGAGCGAACCATACAGATATTAGAAGACATGCTCAGGGCATATGCAATGGAAATAAGTGGTAGTTGGGAAGAATATCTGCCCCTTATGGAGTTTGCCTATAACAACAGTTACCAAGCTACAATTGGGATGGCTCCGTATGAGGCATTATATGGTAGGAGGTGCAGAACTCCTCTGTATTAGGATAAGGTAGGCGAACGCCAAATGTTAGGACCTGAAATGATACAGATGACTTGTGA
The DNA here is from genome assembly GCF_013358625.1 of Macadamia integrifolia. Lineage (NCBI taxonomy): Eukaryota > Viridiplantae > Streptophyta > Magnoliopsida > Proteales > Proteaceae > Macadamia > Macadamia integrifolia. Next base: position 12,321,983 of record NC_056563.1, on the reverse strand, counting down.
CAAGGTTGATGTTATTCGAGAACGGATTAAAGTAGCTCAGTCTCGTCAAAAGAGCTATGCAGACAACCGCAGAAAAGACATTGAATTTCATCCAGGAGAAAAGGTGTTTCTCAAGATCTCTCCTACCAAAGGGTTGCAAAGATTTCACAGAAAGGGGAAGTTGAGCCCAAGATACATTGGCCCATTTAAGATCTTAGCCCGGGTTGGCTCAGTAGCCTACATGCTTGCTCTGCCACCTTCACTCGGGGATGTTCATAACGTATTTCATGTATCCATGCTGAAGCGATACGTTCATGATCCATCTCATGTATTACCTGTGGAACCAGAATATCTAGAAGCTGATATGACCTATACAGAGCATCCAGTTGAAATTTTGGACCGAAAGGTGAAAACCCTTCGCAACCGCTCCATTTCCTACGTAAAGGTGAGATGAGCTAATCATTCACTTGAAGAAGCATCTTGGGAGAAAGAGGATGAAATCCAAGACAAGTACCCTCATCTTTTTGAACAACCAGGTATGCTAATTTCGAGGACGAAATTTTTAGAAAGGGGGGGTAAATGTAATACCCTACTTCTTAAACCCGGTCTGATTACACGGTTAGCCCGGTTTAACCATGCAGAACCTGAACCAGAGAGGGTTAAGGCGGGTTCCTTATGGACCATAATGGCAAGGGTGACTTTGAACACTGGCTGGTCAGACAAGTCCGAGTCAGTGCCAGAGGAGACGGGTGTACCCAAGCTATATACATGCACATATCATAAGGCCATGTACGGATAAAGCAGGTATGTAGTCGTATCTTAAACCGCATACGTATATTATATCTTATGTCGAGAGTGAGATTCGTGCCGAGAGTCGAATTCCATCAAAATCCCACTTGGTGGCCAATTTTCGATCCTCAGGTGGGCGGTCATAGGTGGGCGCATCCGCCCACCTGAGTGACGCACCCATGTGTCACTAATGATTTTAAGAAAGTATAAATAGCAGGATTTGTGTTTTTTCAATATCTCATTTATTACACTGAATGGTTGGTGGGAAGATTTAAGAGGAGAGAGAAACAAAGACCAAAAAGAGAACGAAGAAAGGGGAAGGAAGAGGAAGAAGAAATGATTTTCAGCGGCGCCAAGGTTTGATCTTCCCATTCCGACGTAGGAAGAGTGATCTCTAACATGAGATCTACGTAGAGGTGAGCAAAGACTAGGTTCCTTAAACTTTCACCACACCCAAGTAAAACCCTTGATTTGGGTAGAGTTCCTTGAGGTCTTGTAAATCCCCCTTGAGATGATGAATCTAAGGTTTAATAGATGGTTTATGTGTTGATTTTGAAGGATTTGAAGAAGTGTTTACAAGGTTGGAGAAGCATTGGTGATTTGAAGTGATTTTGGGGTTTTGAAGGTGTTCTTGAGCAAAGAAAGTAAGATGGCTTTCCATTCCTTAAATCTAACCTAGATCTAGGTTAGAACCATCTTATGAGATTTTGAATGCGTGGAGAATGGGTTTGGAAAAGCCCCATTTGATTCCCCAAAGGTTAGGGAAGGTTTTGGGGAAAAATGGTATTTTCTTGTCAAGACCGGTGGGCCAAGACCGGTGGGCCAAATGGCCCGGTTGAGGGCACCCGCCTGAGAGGGCAAGTCCTCGGGGCCAACCGGCGGGCTCAACCGATGGGCCGATCGACGGGCCAACCTGCCCGTCGGTCTTAGCAGGGCCCTCGGGGCTAACCGACGGGCCCTACCAGTGGATCGATCGGTAGGCCAACCTGCCTGTCGATCATGACCGGTGGTTCAGGATCAGTGGGTCGACCTACTTGTCGGTCATGACTGGTGGGTCATGACAGGTGGGCTGTCTGACCCACCCGAGAGGCTCCCAACGTGATTTTTTTGTCCGAATGGACCCAAAACGGACGTGCGACCTTCTTTTAGGATTCTAAACATGATTTTGTCACCAAATCTTGTTAGTTTTGACCCTAAAGTGGTAAAATGCTAACCCCATTCACTCATGATAGGTTCACCAAATCTTACGCTTCTCGCACCGGATCTCACCCGTACCAGGCGTGAGTCTTTGTACACTACAGGTAAGTGGGGAGAGGACGTTTGACCTTGTTTCAATGCTTGTTTGGCATTCATTTAATTTTATCTAGACTAGCTATGTCATCATGCAAATGCTATGTAGCTTAGTCATCCTCATATTTTTATGCCATGCGTGTTGTGTTTATTTTCTCAATGTCAAATGGTGATGTGCTTATATGATGAATGTTGACATCATTGTGTATAATGTATTAATAGACTAGATGTCGTAGTCGTCTTGAAAACGAGTGTAATGGTGGCCCGTGAAATGGGACGTGGAGGCATTATGCAATCATACTATGTCATATAGGAGCATGCGGTGTAGGATTATCATCTTCCCGTGCTACGACCCTTCCCAACAAGGGTTGAGGTGTTGGGTTACCATTTGGGGGGAAGCAATGGTCGCAGTTGTTGGGTCACTGTGGCGGTTAGACATATGCCCGGCTGGTCATTAGGACAGTCAACAACCCTGATGGTATATTCAAGAGGGCCAATCGTACTGCTTTTAAATTGCTGGGTCAGCACCTTTATTTTCAATCATTTATTTTTATATTGAGAGCCGGTGGTCGGCATGTTTTACTTTTTCGAGTACTCACGGTGGGCCTTCTCCGACGGCCCTATGGGCGTATCGCGGGATGGAGTTCGCGGCTCGTACCCGGAGTATACGCGCGCTGTGGCTGTAGTAGCACTAAACCAAGGACTTAGTAATGTTGTTTAGGTGAAAGTGATTAAAAATGAATTACATAGCATATAGTGCATATGGTTGTGATTTGTTGTGTGGACTGCTGTGTGATCCTTCTTTTCACTTACTGAGCTAGTGAGCTCATCCCACGTGTGCACCTCTTTTAGATGATTTTGCAGGGCATCAACCTGAAGAGCAAGGGTCGGGCCCCACGGTTGAATTCCCTGAAGAGGATTGATGGGTTCCCAAGGAATTAAAGCACGACACGGATTGCCCGTGAGAGGGCTGTGCTGCGGGACTGCAGTTTTGATACCGAGCTGAGCTTGACTCTGATTTTTTATGATCCCTTTGATACCGAGCTGAGCTGTACTCTTTGATTTTGATGATCCCTTTGATACTGAGCTGAGCTGTACTCCTTGATTTTTGATGATCCCTTTGATACCGAGCTGAGCTGTACTCTTTGATTTTTTTATGATCCCTTTTGTGTACTTGATATGTAAATTGTATTCTTTTTGTGTAAATATCATGCCTGCGGGCCCACATGTACTTAACTATGTATTATAATTTTGGTCTCAAGTATAATGAGAATATTTATAGGTAAATTAAGTCTTCCGTTGAACTGATGAACACTTTCTTAGTTGTGTGTATGCTGTGGTTGGATACTGTATCAGATGATCCTGGCAGTTAACCGGTGTTAACCCGGTCACTGGCTCGGTTCTGTGTGAACGGGGTGTGACAAGTACTCCCTGGATTAAACTACAATGGAATACAAGACATCGTACACCAACAATTCATATCACATTGGGTGGGCAATCAAGTTCTGATAATTTCAATGGTTCTATGAGATTAAGATACATTTGCATAAGGAGGATGCTGCACCAGTTATGGTTGAAAATGAAATAGATGAAGTCATGACTGAAGCATGCGGGGAAGCTGCTAATGAAGGAACTGTAAGGCATGAAATTGAGTTGTGGAGGGGAAGTATAACTAAATGGAGGAAGTTAAAAAAAATTATGATCATGTGAGTAAAAGGAAGGAATGCAGGACATAACTTGCTTTGATACCATATAAATCTCCATCTCAAAATTTTGATTTGATAAAAGGAGGGGTTCACTAGTAAACAAGGAAAGAGATTTTCCCACTCACAATCAATGCCAGATTAAAAAGGGCAGTTGTTGGCATGGTTCGAGAACTCAATCGAAACTTGTGAAATTTCATAGGTTTCAACCGTATCATCAGAGATTGAAATGACATCCAGTGACTTTTAAAAGTCATAGGTTTCGACCACGCATCGACCTTCGATGAAATTTCCTATGTTTCAATCGAAACATGGGAAATTTTGACCAAACCACCTGAAGGGTCGAACCAGGTCCTATATAACTTAGTTTGAAAAGAAACCAAAGGCTTCTATTAGCAAAATTCAACCCTCTCCCCTTACTTTCTTCTCTAATGAGTGGGAAACTTAGGGAAACAGTGAAGATTCTCACTTTGTGCCTAACAAATTTGAATCTAAGGCTGGTTCTAGCTTAATCTACATAAGCTGCATCGCATTATAGGTATCCATCGTACGGTGTATATGTCGATAGACCATCCTTTCAGAGCACCAGTTCATTTAGGTATGGTAGTGATTATGGATAGTATGGTGGGTCTTCTTCCTCATTCGAACAAGAGGGTACTTCAGGTGGTGGGTCATCTTTTGTTGATAGTATCTTTGGGTATCCATCCCAACCTTCTGTGCCATACCCACAACCTATAACTATGACTAACTCATTTCCTAGATTGGGATACCTAGCTGATGTTGATGATGCATATTATAGATGGACAATGATAGACTACCAAGACAATTGGGCCAAAAATATGTCATGAGACACATATGTGGTGCATTCAGAGGAGCGACTATGACATCTGTAGTAGTATGCATCTTGTGGGATGGAACCGCTTAGACACTCTATTTGGAATTGATTTTTGAATGTTGAGTGTTGATTGTTGTCACTTGAGTGTTGAGTACTGAGTCTTGAGTGTTGACTATTGAGTAATTGAGTATTGAGAGATAATTTATGATGATGTAATATTTTTATTTATTTTGGATCATTTGGATTATGTATTATATATTGATGTAGATTGTAGACTATATATAGTATAGACTGTAACACCCTACTTTTTAAACCCGGTCTGATTTCGCGGTTGACCCGATTTAACCGTGCAGGAACCGAACCAGAGGGAGTTAGAGCGGGTTCTTTGTGGGCTATGATGGCAAGGGTGACCTTAAACACCGGCTGGCCCGACAAGTCCGAGCCAGTGCCAGAAGAGACGGGAGTGCCCAAGCCGTATACATGCACCTACCATAAGGCCATGTACGGATAAAGCAGGTATTATAGCCGTATTTTAAGGTATATACATATGCTACATCGTATGCCAGGGGTGGGGTTCGCACCGAGGCTCGAACCCTGTCAAAATCCCAAGTTTTGGCCCTCAGGTGGGCGGACAGGTGGGTGCACCCACCCACCTGAGTGACCCATCCATGTGCACTATTCACTTATTTAGGAATTATATATATAGCTTTATGTTTTTCTTTTCTTTCCATTTATGTCACCTGTACGTTGGTGAGGATAGTAAAGAGGAGAGAGAAAAGAAAGGGAAGAAGAAGGGAAGAGAAGGAAGAGGAAGAAGAGGAGGATTTCAGCGGCGCCGAAGCTTGGTCTTCCCATTCCCGCGCCGGGAGAGTGATCTTCAACTCTAGATCTACAGTTAGAGGTAAGCAAAGTTGCGTTTTGTGAACATTCACCATACCCAAGCTTTAAACCCTTGATTCGAATATGGTTTCTTGAGATCTTGTAAATCCCCTTTGAAATGATGAATCTAAGGTTTAATAGATGATTTATGTGTTGATCTTGAATGATTTGAAGAGATATTGACAAGGTGGAAGAAGCATTGTGGGTTTGAAGTGATTTGGAGGGTTTGAGGTTGTTCTTGAGCAAAGAAGGTAAGATGGTTTCCCATCACTTGAATCTAACCTAGATCTTGGTTAGAACCATCCTATAGGACCTTGAAAGTGTGAAGAATGGGTTGGGAAAAGCCCCATTTGAATTCCCAAAGAATGGAGAAAGTTGGGAAGAAACAGGGTGTTTCCCGCCAAGACCGGTGGGTGCAACCGGTGGGACCCTACCCGCCTGTGGGCACCCACCTGAGAAGGCAGGGGGGGCCTTCGGGCACAACTAGCGGGCCCAACGGGCGGGCCATCCTACCCGCCGGTCCTAGCAGGGGCCCCTGGCCCAATCGGCGGGTGGAATCGACGGGCAATACCGGCGGGCCCCTGCCTGCCGGTCCCAACCGGTGGGTAGGACCGGTGGGCCAGACTGCCCACCTGTCTGACCCACCCGTGTGGCCCCGAAGGTGATTCTTACGTTCGATTGGACCCAAATCGGACGTGTGACTTTCTTTTAACGTTCTAAACATGATTTTATCATCGGATCGTGTTAATTTTGATTCTAAAATGGTGAAGTACTAACCCCGCTCAATTATGTTAGGTTCACCAAATCCTACCCGATTCGCATCGGATCTCACCTGTACCGAACGGGAATCCTTGTACGCTACAGGTAAGTGGGGAGAGGGCATTTGGCCTTGTTTCAAGGCATTGTTTGGCATTCATTTAATTATATCTAGTCTAGTCATGCCATCATGAATATGCTATGTAGACTATTCATTCCACACATTGATGTGCATATGTGCTATGTTTACTTTCCAATTGCCAATTGAATGAGTTGTTTATATGTTGAATGTGGACATTGTGGATGTTGCATTGATAGACTAGATGCCGTATTCGGCTTGGAGACAAGTGCATTGGTGGCCCGTGGAATGGGACACGGAGGCACTATGCAATCGTACTATTGTCATATAGGAGCATGCGGTATTAGGATTCTCACCATCCCGTGCTACGACCCTTCCCAACAGGGGTTAAGGTGTTGGGTTATCATTTGGGGGGAAGCAGTGGTCGCAGTCGTCGGGTCACTGTGGCGGTTAGACATAACGCCCGACGGGTCATGTAGGACAGTCGGCAACCCTGGTGGTACATTCAAGAGGGTCAATCGTACTGCTTTTAAATTGCTGGAGTCAGCACCTTTATTTTCAGTCATTTACATTTCTGTTGAGAG
>NC_056563.1:12294288-12314569 GCF_013358625.1 Macadamia integrifolia | reverse complement strand
TTTGATCGTGGCTTAAATGCATTATTTATTTGTTTTACTATCATATTACATCTTGTTCTAGCAATGAAGTAGGTACAATTTTCAGAACAGTTCGACGGTTGCTGCCAAACAAAGGTACAATTCTAAAACAATATCATATTGTAATATTTTTGCATTTTTATGCTTTTATAATGTTTATTAACCTTAAAATAGTCTATCCCTCAAATTTCAGATCAAAATACCACTGTTTGACCACCAAAACAGCCAACCGACACACACACCCACACACACATACACAAAACACTGTTTCTGTCGAAATCTTGCCGAAATTTGGTATTTCGGTGGTGATGAACCCACCGAAACACCGAAACAAAATAAGATTTCGAATCTTGCCGAAAACTAATCAACTCCATTCTAAACGGTTTGAACTATTTTTTTTTTTTTTATGCATTCTAGATCGATAATGCATTCCGAAAAACCATGTCAAACATAGTCTTATTTTTCCACCAATGATCTTAATACATTTAGACCCACTATTTAATTAATGTACATTTGTCATTTATTCGTCTCAATCTTAACATTTGATGGGTCTCATGCACCACTCCCTAAAAGATTTAACTATAAATCATGGTTAAAAAGATGAGCTACATAATTGTATAAGAAACTTTCTATATTTAAAGCTGCATTTTATATAATTCCTTGGGGTGCATTATCAACATAAGATCCAAACCAGATAAAATGGATACGGATTGGGGATTGGAACCGAAATGACCTGCCCTCTTTTGTGCAAAATACCTGGGGTCTACCATAAGTCATCAACAGCACACCAACTCTCTCAATAATTAGTACCTGCTTAAGTGTATTTGGGTGGAAAACACCCAACTTTGTCCTGAAGTAGACCGTTGTGTTCCTTTATAATTTGTAGCCGTTGAGGATGAAGAAATAGCCAGCAAGGTCGGCCAGGAGGGACAGGTCATGAAAGCGAAATAATGAAATCAAAACTAGTGGGGTAGCAAAGTTAAACCTTATCTTCCCTTTCCAATACCCTGTAAACCTTATCTTTCCTCTCCAATCCCCAATAATATATATATATATATATATATTATATATATATACTCTGCCCCTTCTCACTTCCATTCCATCACAGCTCTCTCTCTCTCGCTCTCTCTCTCTCTCTCTAACACACTATCCCTCTAGTCATTCAATTATTTGGTTAAGTATGGGGAAGGACATTGAAGTTGCCCAACATGGCGAGTTCTCTGCAAAAGACTACCATGATCCACCTCCAGCACCATTGATCGATGCTGAAGAACTGATCCAATGGTCATTCTATAGGGCTCTTATTGCTGAGTTTATTGCAACCCTTTTGTTCCTTTATATCACTGTTTTGACTGTGATTGGGTACAAGAGTCAGACTGACCCCAACCACAATGGAGATGAATGTGGGGGCGTTGGTATACTTGGGATTGCTTGGGCTTTTGGTGGCATGATCTTCATCCTTGTTTACTGCACTGCTGGTATTTCTGGTGAGTATTTCAATAGTACCCCGTTCTGTTTATTTTTTCATCTTTCATCTTTCATTCCTCATCTTTCATTTGTCATCTTACTATAACTAAACATGAATTTTTTTTTTTGGGCACAGGCGGGCATATCAATCCGGCGGTGACATTTGGGCTTTTCCTAGGACGTAAAGTGTCACTTATCCGAGCAGTGATGTACATGTTGGCACAGTGCTTTGGGGCTATCTGTGGTGTAGGATTAGTAAGGGGCTTCCAAAGGGGTCACTATGTGCGGTATGGTGGTGGGGCGAATGAAATCGCCGATGGTTATAGCAAGGGTGTGGGGTTGGCAGCTGAAATTATCGGTACCTTTGTACTTGTCTACACTGTCTTCTCTGCCACTGATCCTAAGAGGAATGCCAGAGACTCACATGTCCCTGTAAGTATAAGGATTTTCTACCCCATCACTATGATTAGTGTAGTATAAACACATGGAAAGTGTTCTAATTGTTAAATTTTGGTATGGATTTATAATGTGTTCTAATTGTTAAATTTTGGTATGGATTTATAGGTATTGGCACCACTTCCAATTGGGTTTGCAGTTGTCATGGTGCACTTGGCCACCATCCCAATCACAGGTACAGGTATCAACCCAGCTAGAAGTCTTGGAGCTGCTGTGATCTATAACAAAGACAAGGCCTGGGATGACCAGTGGATCTTCTGGGTTGGACCCTTTATTGGTGCTGCCATTGCAGCTTTCTACCACCAGTACATTTTAAGAGGATCTGCCATTAAAGCTTTTGGGTCCTTCAGGAGCAGCACCAATGTCTAAATTTTCTTTTAAGGAGTTGGGTTTTTACTTCATTCATTGTCTGAGATGTCTGGGTTTGTAAAATAGATGATTCTTCAAAAGACTAAGGATGGAGATTGCAATGGTTTGGCTGAAATTGTAGACAAAATTATCTTTGAGAGAGAAGACCAAGGGAGTCTTTTCAACCCTTCCAGTCTTCTCAATTCTCAACTCGTTCTGGTTGTGTATTGTATGCAATTGTGCATTTCCTAGGTAAACATTTTGTTTTGTAATTGCATCAAACATCATGCCGGTTAATAGAAATTGGCTGTTCCACTCGATAAAAAAAATGTTGGGTCATCCCTTCCCCTTTTTCCTTTCATTTAACGAGCCGTTGGTTTGATGGGTTTTGATGGGGAGGGATTTAAAAGGTAGAACTAGTCCACCCCCATGTCATTTGAGGCCGTTTCATCATCATTGGCGGGATTTTGGATTGATAGCCATTATAACACTACTTTTCTCCTGTTCGATGTGGCACTACATTTCTGCCATCCCCTTCCCAAATCCCACCGATTTAATAGGAATTTTCCAAAAATCCCAAAGGAAAACAGTTGGAGATAGCACAGTAACACCAATGCACTCCATAAACTACTTGCCACCCTTGCCCAACAGCTGCACCCTGCCATCGCATCTACCCCTCTCAACCTGAACCCACCCTATCTTGCTCTGAGTCTAAACAAAGCCCGAACTGATATTTCAACCAATAGAGTGGGTAAGGATTGAGAATTTCAGGCCTGAGCTGGTTGGGCTGGGCCAAGGTTGAGGTCTCAACTTAACCCAACCCAACCCAACCTTGTATATTAAATGCATGATAATAGAAATATGTTAATAGTTATAAATATGTATTTATAGAAAAAAGATCTACAAAAAGTCTTTCGTTTCCATAATATACATATATACGAAAACATTGATCTTTGACCTCTGCAATGCATTGAGATCAAACAACCGAGTAACCAATAGTATTGGGTTGGGCTGGATTGAGCCTGGGCTGGACTAGGTTGGGCTTGGTTTGAGTTAAAAGACCATAAGGTAGGATTGGGGTTTTATAAAAGCCAGCCCGACCCGGCCCATTGACACCTTAAGACAATAGCATAACTAGTAAGTTCGCAATATAAGTATATATTAATACACCATGAGAGAGAGAGAGAGAGAGAGAGAGAGAGAGAGAAGTATTTTCTACTTAGGTAAACCCTAAGGCCCTGTTTGTTTGACAGAGAAAAATGGAAAAGGTAAAAAAGTAAAAACCCAAGTAAAGAAACAAATCAACTTCTATAGTGAGGGGCAAAGAGAGATTAGGTTCATTATAGATAGGAATAGCTTCGACCAAGCCTTTTTGCATATTAATTTTAAGAGATATGGAATGCTTATTCACTTTCCTTTTTTTTTTCGGAAGAAAATGAAAAACTTAATGTATGATCAAGATACTATTATTAGTGATTGATTTTACTTTGGTAAAAGCATTTTGGGTCTGATCTATAATGACATTGAGTATAGACTTCAACCAATTGAGGAGGATTTCGGACATCACCTTATTGGCCATATTTGTTAAGGGAATCAGAAAATACTTTTTTTTTTAGGTGAATGAAACATGTAATCTTTTAAGATATTGAAGATCAGGGGTAGATAAGCTTTCTCAAGTACCCTTGTTTATTTTTTCAGATTTAAACAAATTTCTAAACAAGCTTTATGCTAACTTGACCAGCTCTCCGAAATCTTCATCAAGCTTTAACCAATTTTGATAAACTCTGTAATCTTTCCTGGTAAACAAAAGAATAAAAAAAAGATCCAAGAAATGTGAGGTGATCCAAATTCCAAGGGGTGACCAATGGACGACAGAACAAATGACACAAGCATTTACGAGGTTCGGCATACTGGCCTACTTCTTGGAGCAACACTCTCACGGGTTTCATGCTTTGCTCAACACTCTAACTAATATCAAACCTTATTACATGGGTTCACACTTGATCCTTATGACGCAGGAGCAACAAAATTATTCCCCTTACACCAAATATAAAAATCTTGAATACCCAGCTCTCCTCACTTAGATACACATGAATCTCTCACCTAAATAAGATTCAATACAAAAATAAAGAATTGAAATAATTTCGTGGCTGTTAGATTTAATCAAGATGTGATCCCTCAGATGAGAATCTTTGAAACTTCAATAGCATGTGCATAAAGAATTCGTGATGATCCATACATTACTACTTATAGTAGTAAGCTTATAACGACCCAGGCCCATTATATCTTCAGAAAAATGGCCAACTGTGGAACCAGTTTTACTGTGGCTGACTGTCATCAACACTTTGGCTACGTGTACAAGCCACCTGGGACATCGCCTTCGCTAAAACTTCACACCATCTGAAAGAGCATTACATGGGGAAATGAACTCACTCATGTTCCTACCTATGGGACCCACAAACCATTCAAAGCGATGCTCAAAAGTCCTACTCATAATCAGTTTTGCATGTAACCTGTAAAACCATTTACTAAGTTATCAAGCAGTTTTTAGCCATGTGTTCTGACTAACTGGCATGCCATTTCATCATAACTTTGAGACACAAAGATAGAGAATTAGTTGGGAACTTTAATGAGCATGTGCTTCCACCAGGGGTGGTCCACTATCACCTTTAAATGTCATTTCAAAAATTACATATGACCACACCAAAACCAGAATTTTTACATTTCAGTGATTTTCAAGCCATATTATGGGCTCCACTTGGAATTCCGCTTGAATTTTCTTGCCATGTGGACCAGTGGGGTCTATAGAGAAAACATTTATCTACATTTTTACACAATCCTCTTCCATTTTCTCTCTTCTTGACACACTTTTCTACGCCTCCAAAGATGCTTAATCACCATTGTACTTGAAGCACTTGTGATCATAAAAACAAACTAAACACCGCATTTTCACAAATAGCCAGAGTTTGCCCAAGTGGCATTTTCATCCCATCTCTCACGTGGATTTGGACATAGGCCCACACTCTATATCCTCTTTCTCTCTCCTCCTCTCTCTTTCCAAGAAAGCTACAAAGAAGCTTCAAACCACCAAGAACTTTGCTGAATTACTGAACTTGACTAACATGCAGGCTTGATGAAATAGAATAGCTTGAATGAGCTTCACTAGGATGAGCAGTTGCAAGAACTTAACTGGAACACATCTCAAACACTGAATTAAACACAGTTAAGCATGTAAATTGTCATTAACCTCATTGTTCCGCGAATCACCTATCACACCAACCACATTACTTACAGAACCAAATCAGGCAAACCAAGGATAGACCACATAATCTTTAAGATTCTGAGATAAAGGTTATACCACACATACACAGTTCTATTTTTGAGACAAGGCGACACATACACACAGAAAATGATATGCAAGAGTAACCTATAGTATGCAGCAAAGTCCGAGCATACCACTAGAATCACACTATCATGGGATGAAGACTGTTGAATTGCTATGGACATTCTCCTATGCTCCAATGGACAAACAAGGAGGGTCCAAACACATGCTTTCTGTCTTCACAAATATAATTTACTTAACTTTTTCTTCTTTACATTGTATTTGTGCTTGCTCATTGATCAGGCTTATGCTTTCTATCTTCTCATTGGAAGCTCACATGCCTTGGAGTTGTTGTAAAACTCACATGCTTAATTTCTGTCCTCAACATTAACTTCTTCTCAGTCAGCGTGTAGCAACACCTGTATAACTTGATTTTAGACATGGAAGTGATTGGCTCTTTCGTTTTATCTTCTCTGTTCTGCCAACTAGTAACAAATTGGACAGACCCTCCAACCTCTCTCTCTCTCTCTCTCTCTCTCTCAGGGGTGGTGGTCACTGCAGGGGAAGCACCCACAGGTGTGGTCTGAGAAATATGAATTTCGTTGGTTCATCTTTTGTGCTTGTTCAGTGGCTTTTTGGATTTGGTGTGAGTGCTGTAGTTGGGCTGCTGCTTTCCATTCTTCAGCTTTTCTACGAACAATAGCCATCCTCTTCATTAGCTTCTCTTCTAGATTTGCTCTCATTTTTCGTATTTTCACCTGGAGAAATGATCCCAAATTCATAAACATTAAACGACCAAGATGGGCTTTGCTTATAAGAGACAAAAAAAAATTAGAAAACCAATAATCTCAAGTGTCACTTCAATTTGAAAGGGTAGCAGCAGATAGAACAAAAGGCAGACACTATGGGCCATGGATTTAGAATGAGCTTCATCAATTTTTTATTATAAATTTCTGTTATTCGTCCTGTATATGCTAAATGGAACAAACTTGTACAGAAGGGGAGTAAAGTTTATGAAACCAATTCAAAGATGTGAAAGGATTAGATGGAAAAGATTGACCCTACTTGACATACCTCAAGCTTTTTCGATTGAGCTTCTGCTTTTGCACATTGAAGGTTCAGCCAGGCTTGTCTTTTTGCTTCTTCTCTTTGATACCTGCTCAAACACATTGGAAACCGAGTTTAATTGAAAGGGTAGGAAAAAAAAAAGGAGAAAACCAGGGAACATAAACAACCAAATCTCTCTAAACGCAAACTCCAACAAATATTTGTAATAATATTCTGATTATGTTTTATTAATCAAGATTACAGAATATATATACATAAGAGATTACATCTGATACGGTTACACAGTTACACAGTTATAACAAACAGTAGCAACTTGTCTAGGTAACAGCACGTGAGCTAGACATGGTTGGTGAGGGTGTGTTAGCATGTGTGGCCGTATACTGAGGTATCTCTCTAATATGCCCCCGCAAGCTCAGCGGTGGTGGACCAACATTGAGCTTGGCACAAAGAAATGTAAACCGCTGACGGGACAAACCCTTGGTAAAGATATCCGAAACTTGATCAACCGTGGAGATGTAGCGAACAACAAGTTGTTTGGAAGCCACCATATCTCGGACAAAATGAAAATCAACCTCTATGTGTTTCGTGCGGGCATGGAATACCGGATTGGCCGTTAAGTAAGTAGCACCAATGTTGTCGCACCAAATAGTTGGAGCATTGGCAAGGAAAACACCAAGTTCACAAAGTAGAGAACGAAGCCAAACAATTTCTGTGGCAACAGAGGCAACCGCACGATATTCAGCCTCTGTGGAGGACTTAGACACAGTGCGTTGTTTGCGAGAAAGCCAAGAGATTAAGTGGTTGCCAAGAAACACACAGTAACCAGAAGTGGATTTACGATCCACAAGGCAGCCGGCCCAGTCGACATCCGAAAAGGCTGTAATGGATACTGTGGTATTGGGCTGAAAGTGAAGACCATCAGAGAGTGTATGTTTTACATAACGAAGAATTCGTTTCACGGCTGTCCAGTGGATATCAGTTGGGTTGTGCATGAATTGGGCAACCCTATTGACCGAAAAACTTAAATCTGGTCTTGTGATGGTTAAATACTGGAGAGCACCAACTATTTTTCGGTATTGAGAACCATCAGCCAAAGGTGTACCAGAGGAAGTGTCAAGAGGAGGCCCAGTAGCCATTGGAGTTGAAATGGGCTTTGCACCATCCATGCCAGCATTAAGAAGTAAGTCAGTGGCATACTTTCTTTGATTGAGAAACAGGCCATCAGAGCTACGGCATACTTCAACACCCAAAAAATAGTTTAAGTTGCCCAGCTCTTTGAGAGCAAATTCAGAAGAGAGAGCCCGAACCAATGCAGCAATGGCACCATTGTTGTTACCAGTGAGAAGAAGATCATCCACATAGACCAAAAAAAAGATAATATCAGTATTCTTCCGATAGACAAACAGTGAGACATCTGTTTTGGAGGGGATAAAGCCATATGAAATCAGGTAGGTACTAAGACGGGTAAACCAGGCGCGGGGTGCCTGTTTAAGACCATAGAGAGACTTCTTCAGATGGCAAACATAGTCCGGTGTTGCTTGATCAACAAAGCCAGGAGGTTGAGTCATAAAAACTGATTCAGTGAGATCCCCATGTAAGAATGCATTTTGAATATCGAATTGCTTAAGGGGCCAGCCATAGGTAACAGCCAAGGACAACACTACCCGAATTGTTGTAGCTTTGATAACCGGACTAAAGGTTTCGGAATAGTCAAGCCCAGGTCTTTGATGAAAACCTTTCGCAACAAGCCTCGCCTTATATCGATCAATGGACCCATCAACTTTATGTTTGAGACGGAACACCCATTTACATCCCACAACATTCATACATGGTGAAGGTGGTACAAGATCCCAAGTGCCATTTCGAAGTAATGCATCAAACTCAATGTTCATAGCCTGTCGCCAGTTAGCAGAGCGCATGGCTTGAGTATAGCAGGTGGGCTCAATAGAGTCAGGAATGGAGTGTTTAGTTGCAGTCAGGTTAAGGCGTCGAGATGGCCGAAGGGAGCCAGTTTTGGATCGGGTGACCATCGGATGAGAGGATGGATGAGTTGGAGGCTCAGATCGGTCATTAGGCCCAAGAGAGACCTGCTGGGATGATGTGTGTTGTGTTTGGACTTGTTGGATTGGAGGCCCAGTAGAGATATCATAAGGTGTTAAGGCTGGTTGAGGTGGAGGCCCAATAAGAATATCACCATGAGTAGATGGGGAAGACTGATTTGGAGGCCCAGAATTGGTGGTGGTGGCTGGTATGTCTGAAACCGATAAAGGAGGTGTGTTTGGTGGAGGTTGCAAAGAGGTAGAGGGACAACAAGGGTAGAGTATAGGTGGAGGACTGTCAAACCATGGATCCAGAGTCATCCCAATGGAGGTATCCCAGAAGGAAGAGGAGGACAAAAATGGGAAGACTTGTTCATCAAAGATAACGTGACGGGATACATACAACCGTTGAGTGGAAAGATCCAAACACTTGTAACCTTTGTGAGAAAGGGAATAGCCCAGAAAAAGACATGGTGTAGACCGAGGCTGAAGTTTGTGAGTACGGTAAGGACGCAACCAAGGAAAGCATAAGCACCCAAAGGTACGAAGGAAAGAGTAATCAGGATCATTTTGAAAAAGACGTTGTAAGGGAATTTGAGAAGAAACCACAGTGGATGGGAGACGGTTTATAAGATACACAGCAGCTTGAAATGCATAAGACCAGTAAGAGGGAGGAAGATTGGCATGAAGTAAAAGTGTGAGTCCAGTTTCAACAACATGACGGTGCTTGCGTTCAGCAGTACCGTTTTGTTCTTGAGTGTGAGGACATGAAACACGACGAGATATACCAGCGGTAGCAAGAAAAGGATCAAGTTTCTGAAATTCACCCCCCCCCCATCGGTCTGTAAACATTTTATGTGACATGAGAAATGATTTTCAACAAGAGCTTTAAAGCGAAAAAAAATTGAGTGAACATCAGATTTCCGCGACATTGGATACAGCCAACAATATCGACTAAAGTCATCAACAAAGATTACATAGTAAGTGAAACTGTCGACAGAGACAACAGGGGCTGGACCCCAGACATCACAATGAATTAATTCCAAAGGAAATTTGCTTATAGAAGTAGACAAAGTAAATGAAAGTTTGTGACTTTTAGAGCAAGCACAGTCACTACAAACAGAGTGCTTATTAGTACTAGTAGGAAGAGAGAAACGATGAACAACGTCACGAACGGTATTGAAGGAAGCATGACCAAGGCGACAATGCCAGTCAGTAATTGAAGTGCGAACAGCAGAGCAAGCAACTGCAGTAGGTGAGGTAGACTGAGGAATTTGATATAAGCCATCTTTACTCAACCCCTGATAGAGGACCTGTTTCGTTCGCCGATCCTTAACAACAAAATGAGTAGAATAAAACTCAAAGAAGGCATCATTATCAGTTGTAAACCGATGAACAGAGAGTAAATTTCGTTGAATATTAGGAACATGATAAACAGTAGGAAGATTAAAGGGAGTTGAAGAACCTGGAAGAGTGCAAGATCCAACATTAGAGATTGGGAGTCCTTGACCATTCCCAACAACAATGTGGTCAGAACCAGAGTAAGGAGAGGAAATAGCTAGATTGCTAATGTCTGAGACAAGATGATTATTAGAACCTGTGTCAATTAGCCAAGAGGCAGTGGAAGAACAGGAGGAATTATAACAAGAGAGAGCAAGGGAATTACCTAAGAAGGCATGATTAAAGCGTTGAGGGCAGGTTGAAGCAGAGTGACCGGCTTGACTGCAAATCTGACAAAGTGATGAAGAAGCAGATCCGGAAGAGGATCCTTTGAAATAAGACTGTTGTTCCTTGTAACGAGTTGGAGCAGTGTTCCGATAACGACCACGCTGATAGGAATGATCTGCTTGATTTTGGTCAGAGTAACTCTGATTAGACTGTGAACGATTGGAGCGGCGATTTCCATGATAACCACGTGAGAACCGATTATTGGGGAAACGACGGGAACCTAGAGGTCCAGTTGACGATCGACGCGAATCACCTCCTGAGAGAGCAAGATTCGCTGTTGTAATACCAGCAACAGGAGTTGAGGCTTGAAGAAAGCTTTCATGGCTTAATAATAAGCCAGTGAGTTCTACAAAAGACACAGGAGAGGAGCGAAGCCGGATCGATGTCGCAAAGTCACGAAAATCAGGACCAAGACCTCTAAGGACTGCAAGAACTAGATCTTCATCAGACAGAGGCTGATCGATCGCAGCCAGTGTATCAGCGATTGACCGAACATTCAAGATGTACTCTGTGATCGACTCAGTGCCATGGTGAAGACGAAACAGCCGATCTTTGAGGTCCATAACTCTTGTTCTTGAGGTAGGAGCATAGATCCGACTTAGAGTCGTCCAAGCTTCTGAAGAGGTAGCAGCACCAACGACATGAGAAATAGTCGCTTCAGACAACGACGATATGATCCAACTCAGAATGAGTTGATCTTGTCTCTCCCACAGATCAGCAGCTGTTGCAGAAGCCGGATCAGAGGACGACACAGGCCGAGGGAAAGACCCATCCACAAACCCTAGAAGGTTGTATCCACGAAGAAGTGGTAGAAATTGAGTGCGCCAAAGCAAGTAATTCGAGGCATTAAGCTTCAAAGGCAGGTGAGGAGAAACATTGGTAGAAACCACCTGCAAATCTGAAGCAGAGCTTGTAGCAGAAGAGGGAGAAGCCATGAGAGGATCAGAAAAGAAAGCTCGTTTGAGAGGTAGCTCTGATACCATGTAATAATATTCTGATTATGTTTTATTAATCAAGATTACAGAATATATATACATAAGAGATTACATCTGATACGGTTACACAGTTATAACAAACAGTAGCAACTTGTCTAGGTAACAGCACGTGAGCTAGACATGGTTGGTGAGGGTGTGTTAGCATGTGTGGCCGTATACTGAGGTATCTCTCTAATAATATTAACCTGAGTCTGCTCTTGGTTCTCTCTTCTTCTTCCCATGGACAAGCTCTGTACTCGGCAATACTCTTTGTGTCAAAATATCTCAAGCTTTTTGATACTTCCTCTTCTTCCTCCTCCCTAGAGCTCCAATTTGGCACAAATGAATCAAACTGCTTCCCAAGCTCAACCATCTCGAAATGGGGCTCCTGGAGCTCAGTTACATCAATGGTGCTGGAATTTGAACCCTCCAAGCGAAAGGGTCCTGACCGGTTAGCCGGAGTGTTGTGCCTAGCAGGGGAGGAGCTCTTGATGGGGGTGTGGCATCTTGAAGTGGTTGAGCTCCCAAGAGGTGTCATCTCTGTCCCAGTGTCTCTGTGTTGAACCTGATCAGGAACCACTTCTGAAGCAGCATCTTTCACGGTCTCACTGACCGGATTTCTGAATAGAAACCCTTCTTTCATTGCTTCATAGCATCTGATATTGGGGAAGATTTGCTCTACATTGTCTGTGAACTTATCTGTAGTGTTGGAAATGCAAATGGGTGATCAATAAAATAGTCCTAAAAAAGATTCAGCATATATAGATTTCAAGAAAGATCTCACCTTTTAAAAGTAAACTTGCAGTGACCCCCATTGAAAGCAGATTCTGGATGGTCCATGGACAAGGAACCATGAAAGTTCGAAGCTGAACTAGAGACTACCTCCTCTGTGACCCAGAACTTCTCTGAGAAAACATGTATCTTTGGCTGGACGACCAAATTTTGTTTGGAGATATACGACCAAATCGATCGCTCAGTAGGGTGAGGACACGCGTCGCCCACCGGGACACGTGTCGCCCACTAGATAGGGAGTACAAAGACTCTATCACGCTCTATCACGTCGCTTGCATGAAGGGAATATTCCCCACCAGAAGGATGGACATATTCGAGTGGAACTCGAAGAGGGAAGAAGGTGGACCCGAGAAGGACTCTTGGGAGGAAAGGGAAAACCCTAAACCCTAGGAGCTATATAAGAGGGCCCGAGAGGAAGGAAGGAGGTAAGCATTCAGACCCTCACCATTACTCCCTTACTGAAAACTGTGCGGCCAACCCTAACTTGAGCGTCGGAGGACTAACCCCGGACAAAGCTCCGGGCCTCTGCCCTCTGTGCTTGTGCAGGACCAACTCATGGGGTTTTTTGGCAGCAATATATTGGCGCCGTCTGTGGGAACGACAGTAATGGTGGGGAGAACCTACAATCATAAGAAGACAAGAGCAGCATCGAACATGAATATGGGGGAAGAGGAACCTTCAGGGGGGCTCCCTCCCTCGACGGAGATAGGACGAGAAAGGGGCAACGATGACCAGGAAGGATCCATAAGGTACCAGCGTTCAGCCGGATATTCAGTACGCGGAGATAGTGATCCTCCGCCCCCTCCTGAAGCGCAGGAATATGTGACAAGGGAGCAATTCGAAGCCCTCCAAGACAAATATGACTGAATGGCAGAGGCAATGAAGGAAGTCTCCAAAGCTGTCTCTCAAAAGACCGACGGAGCACCGCCTGGCCCCCACATCCAGTTAAGAGGGCTCGAGACGAGGACCGGAGCAGTATAGGATCACAACCTTCAAAACCGAGCAATGAGGGAGACTCTCGCACCCAGGGGAAGGACGCGGCGTGCCGCCAGAGACCCACATGGGGGACCACGCCAGGGAGACGAACAGAGGCACGAGGACTCGGGATTAAAGCGGATGGTCCTGGACCTAAAAGATGAGATCAAGAAGGTGGCAGAAAATCAGACGGGAGCTCGCGAGCCAGACCTCACCAATGACACGGCCCTAGCTGATGAGGTCATGAGGGATTCGCTCCAGATTGGCTTTCGCCTACCCAAGTATGACACTTATGACAGGTCTGGAGACCCCGTCGATCATCTGGAAGGCTTCAAGGTCGCCATGCAGTTCCATCAAGTCTCGGACAATATTATGTGTCGCGCCCTACCATTAACATTCAGAGGAGCGGCAAGGCTATGGTACAACCGTCTGCCGACGAAGTCGATCCACAACTTCAGCGATCTAGGCTACTTCTTCGTGAAGGGATTCTCCAGTAGCCAACCCCTTCAGAAGACCACATTGAACTTGACCAACGTCAAGCAACATGAAGAAGAATCACTGCGAAACTACATGAAGCGCTTCCAACAAGAGAAGGTCATGATCAGAGGTCTGGACCCGAAAGAGGAGTTCACAGCCCTGCTGGGAGGCGTCAAGGATAAGGAGCTGAAAAGGTCTTTGGCGAAGCATACACCGAGGAACCTGGCCGAGTTGAGAGCTCGGTGCGATAAGTATATCCAGATGGAAGAAACCCTTCAAGCCGATGGAGTAGAACCAAGCCTCGTACAAGAGTAGCAAGCACACTCGCATTTTGCAATTTTTGCTCTTACGCACTTTTAAGTTGTAATTCCTCATCCTAAACTCTGGAGGATCTTATTCATGGAAAATATGAAAGCTGGTTTACGGCAATTGAGAAGAACTCTCCTGTTTGGTGACCTTAACTCTGCCGAACAGACCTGACTGAAGGTCTTCACCTCGGTTGGGAGTTCGTCCAAAGCCGAACGGACCTGACCGAAGGTCTTCACCTCGGTTGGGAGTTCGGCAAAAGTCGAACAAACCTGACCGAAGGTCCCCCTATCGGTTGGGAGTTCGACTAAAGCCAAACGGACCTGACCGAAGGTCCCCCTCTCGGTTGGGAGTTTGGCCAAAGCCGAACGGACTTGACCGAAGGTCCTCACCTCGGTTGGGAGTTCAGCCAAAGCCGAACGGACCTAATCGAAGGTCCTCACCTCAGTTGGGGGTCAGCCAAAGCCGAACGGACCTGACCGAAGGTCCTCACCTCGGTTGGGAGTTTGGCCAAAGCTGAACGGACCTGACTAAAGGTCCTTACCTCTGTCGGGGGCTCAGACTAAGGCCGAGTCGAGCTGACCGAAGGTCCTTACCTCGGTCGGGGTCTCGGACAAGGCCGAACCGAACTGACCGAAGGTCCTTACCTCGGACGGTGCTCAGGTAAGGCCGAGCCGAACTGACCATAGGTCCTTGCCTCGGATTGGGAGTTCGGCCAAATCCGAACAAACCTGACCGAAGGTCTTCACCTCAGTTGGGAGTTTCGACAAAAGCCGAACGGACCTGACCGAAGGTCCCCCACCTCGGTTGGGAGTTCGCCTAAAGCTGAACGGACCTGACCGAAGGTCCTTACCTCGGTCGGGGGCTTAGGCTAAGGCCGAGCCGATTTGACCAAAGGTCCTCACCTCGGTCAGGGCTCAGGCTAAGGCTGAGTCGATCTGACCTAAGGTCCTCACCTCGGTCGGAGGCTTAGGCTAAGGCCGCGCCGAACTGATTGAAGGTCTTCACATCAGCTGACTGAAGCTCTCGGTTGCTAGCAGAACTAAAGCCGAAGGAATAAGGCCGAAGGCAGGAAAAAGAGGGAAAAATTACAATTACGAAAAATTTGGTTACTCCCACAGGAAGAGACTCCTAGCGGGAGTAAGGGGGCTCCTGATACGGCCAAATCGATTGCTCAGTAGGGTGAGGGCACGCGTCGCCCACCGGGACACGTGTCGCCCACTAGATAGGGAGTACAAAGACTCTATCACGCTCTATCACGTCGCTTGCATAAAGGGAATATTCCCCACCAGAATGATGGACGTATTCGAGTGGAACTCGAAGAGGGAAGAAGGTGGACCCGAGAAGGACTCTTGGGAGGAAAGGGAAAACCCTAAACCCTAGGAGCTATATAAGAGGGCCCGAGAGGAAGGAAAGAGGTAAGCATTTAGACCCTCACCATTACTCTCTTACTGAAAACTGTGCGGCCGACCCTAACTTGAGCGCCGGAGGACTAACTCCGGACAAAGCTCCGGGCCTCTGTCGTCTGTGCTTGTGCAGGACCAACTCGCGGGGTTTTTTGGCAGCAACAGGAGAGACTTGGGGCTCCAAGAGTTTTTAAAGTAGGGGAAGGTGAATCATGGCAAGAGCTGTTGATGACCCATTTCTCTGCATCATCCCACTTGGAAGGGAAGCTCTTTCTGGGGAGATTTCCAGCACTGAAGCTAAACACAGGCCTACCAGGAGTTGGAGGCGCTTCTAGTTTCCTCTGTGATACTAAACTCTTCCCCTCTCTCCTCTGAGCTGGAGTCTCAAGAACACATCTGCTTTCAGCACTATTGTTAGCCATTGGAAAGGCCTTCACAAACTCTGAGGTTTCTCTGAGATTAAGCTTGCAAAGTGGATCAGGGATCGTATCCCCAAATGAGTTTTCAATATTTCTGTTGTTGCAGAAACTTACATTGCTCTCTAATGCCGCTCCCTGAAACATATGTGGCCGAAAACAGAACCAGAAAAGGAAAAAGATGAGAGCAAACGAATGCAAAGAAAGAAGCAAAAGGCAAATTAAAGGTGAGATATTTATCTTGTTATATGAAAATAGTGAAGAAGCTTGTGAGTACTTGGGGCTCTTGAGATCCATTGTTGTGAAGTTAGAATGGAATGCTGATTTGGGGCTACAAAAACCTCAAATTTCCTCAGCCAGTTTACCTATTTGAATCACCTATTTGAATCATTTTGATATGAAACAGCCCATTTTCTTACTCCAAGAAATGTGATAAAGAAGCACTACCGCTTTTGAACATGGAAAAATCATTGACCTTTAAGACCTCAGCAACTTGGCCAAAGATTGTTTAAAACACAGAACGCAGGAGACAATAATGGTGGTGGGGAGGAAGAGGCCCTCTTGAAAGTATGGAGGATGTTAGTCAGAATCCAGAATCCAGAACCCAGAACCCAGAATGTAGGAGTGGAGGGAAAATGCGAATGTAATCACAGTAGTTTGGATTCTTCGGATGGAATCCTTCCCGGGAAGCTTCTGGTTTGTTTGATTCTTCTCATGAAACAGTTCACAGTCCAGACTCCAGACTCCAGACTCCAGACTCCAAACTCAAGAAAGACCCCTCACACTCCACAGCAAACGGTTTTACTTGCTTTGATGCTTATTATTATAAGCAAAGCAAGGTTGAAGCTTGCAAGAACAGACTAGACAGTACTAATTTCAATGATAATTAGTAATAAATTGAAGTATAAGAGAAGCAAACAAACATTATCATAAAAAGGCAAAAAAGATGTAAACAAACAGAGGATCAGCACAGAGATCTGTCTGGTTCGATAGAGGAATACCTAAAATATAGATAATGGCCAGTGTGTGGGGAGCATGATAATGATGGCACTGTCTTTGACTGCAATTCAATTTTTCAAACATTGGGATACATAGAAAAAAAAAGTCTCAGAGATGTATTAGAGAACAAAAAATACATCTGAGACTTCTTTGGATGTATTACAGAGAACTAAAAGAAGTCTCAGAGATGTATTATAGGGAACTAATTGCATCCATGCCAATACGATTTTGTAAAAAACATGAAGCAATGTTTAGAGTTATCCTAGATTAGGGATGTCAATTCCAAGCTCGTACCGGTAGGCTCAATCGAGCCCGACACACTTATGGTCCGATCTAAATTGGCCTGATTAATCAACGTGTTGGGCTATAAACAGGTAGTACACGGTGCAGCCACCTAGCCCGACGGGCGCCTAATTGGCCCGACACATTTACAAGCCCGATTTGAACCTACTCCTTTAAGCCCAACCCCTTCAATACTACTTGTATTTTTTTTTTTTAATATTATTTGTATTTAGTGCTAAGGCTATGTGATATATACAATTGAGGTGGTGGTAATTATTGTATGAGCATTCATATTTTTTATGCATAATTTAATTGATTTGAACTTACTAAACTTGGACTATATAGATGGTTTAATTGATTTGGGTTTCGTGGGTTAAAGATCGAGTAACTTAGTAATTATTTACTTTGCCCATCTTTGGCTTAATCCATTTTAACTATGGAATCTTTTTCTTTGTTATGCCCATCTTTGCCTCATTTTATTGGTATTCCTCTTCAAGCACATTTAAGAGACCAATTTTAAAGAGGACCCGTTTAAAGCCCGTTTATAGTTAAATAGGTTTATAGCCCGGTTAAGGCCCGATTATGGCCCACTTATGATAGCCCGATTAAAGCCCGAGACCGACCGGCCCAATTATTAACCGTACTATGCTCGCGCTAGCTAAGCCAGTTTAGTTAAACGGGTGTTCATGGTGCAGCCCTAGAAATTAGCCGAGCCCGATTAGACCCAACCGAGACAGTCCTGGCCTGACCCATTGACACCCCTATCCTAGACCTCTCCATTTGCATTACACCACATGGTATCCTCTATTTCATTGCCTTAATTAAGAATCATTTTTTATCCCATGAAACCCAATTAATCTAAGGATAATTTACAGCGCCACTCCCTGTAGAATGCCAGTATTATAGGAACACCCTCTCTCTTTCACCAAATTAGACTTAGACCCCCTACCGTCAGTCACTGTTATAGGATATACCAAGACTGCTGACATCAGCAGTTCATTTTTTTCTAATTACCATTTTGCCCTTAAAAATAATGAAGTATCGAAATTATCCTCATTATATTTAGTCCCCAAATCGATTTCACCACAACCCTAACTCACTCTTACCTCAGAATGGGTGGAATGGGGTGGGATATTGACCGACCCTGACCCCACCGATTCCTTGTTCTTAAACCATATTCTTTGCTAGACAAGGGTGGGATATTGAAAAGAAAAATTATGTAAATCACGATCTTGAAGAACTCTAAAGCCAAAATCAGAACCACCCAATTCTTTGTTACCATTTGCGGATAGGGAGGAAGCACCTTAAAGATCGTATTCAAGTAAATGGGAGCTTGCAAAGAGGCGAGAGCAATCTCAAAAAGAGTGACTAATTGAAACCCTAGAAGCTAAAAAACAGAAGCGAAAAAAGATATTCCCCAAATTTCGAATCGAAGGTCTATCTTCACATTGCAGAGAACATTGTGATTTAAAAACCAAAAATGAAAATTATTAGTGGGAAACAGAAGTGAGGCCACAAGGAATCCATCCCAACCATTAACGAATGACTAGGGTGGTTTCTTGCACAATCCCTATGGCCTTTGAAGAACAGAGCATGAGATCTTTTTATTTTTATTTTTTTACTTGGGTTAATGGATCCACTCTACTGATCCATGGCTACGGAGGTTTCTAACCCTAATGGCTGCGAAAGCAAGCCATCAGCAACAGTAGAACCTTAGAAATGTTAGGTTGCTCCTGATAAAGAAGAAGATGATGATGAATTGAACTCTTTGCTATCGCCTAGAAAGGGTGGCATAAGAAGAATCCAATGAAGTCATGGCAAACTTGGTCGAACTCGTCGGAATCACAAGTCGCAGGTAGGGAGAGAAGAATAGAAGGAGAGAAAGTGATACGAAGAGAATGAAATGGTATACAGGTGAAGAGGGGTATTTTTGGGATAATAAAATAAGTGTGTTTTACTCATAAGGGCTAAAGTGTCATTTCATAGCATCACTTAATAGAGACTGACGGTGGGGGATTTGAGTCTAATATGGTGAAAGAAAGGGATTGTTCCTATAATACTGCCATTCTCTAGGGGTTGGTGCTGTAAATTACCCTTAATCTAATTTTAGGGGAGAAAAAATATGAAACATCAAACTATACGTGTGAATGTTTTTTATTTCCATCTGAGCTTTTTATTTTCCTAATGCAAAAGCCCTAAGTGAAGGCAATTTATGTAATATAAAGCAATACCTCAAGAAATATAAGGAGACCCAAAGCCCCTTAAAGAGGTAACCAATTGCCCATTTAGAAATAGAATGGGTTAAAACATTTTCAACATGGCTTAATGCTCATTTTATTTATGGCTTCATTGTAGGACTCTCATTGGTGTCAAAAATTAGAAAATCTACTTCACCTCTATCATCAGTGGCATTTATTTTTGCAAAGAAAATGCCATTCTTGTTTCTTTTTCTGGCAATACACCCCTTCATCCCTAACCTCTATCAATTAGTTGGGCATACATTCATAGACAAATACTAATAATGAAATATTTTATGTTATACTATCTAAAAATGGATTTGTTAAAACTTTTGTTCAATCGATTCTATTCTTGGTTTCTAATGTGAATGTTGATTCATAGAAATCACATATTGGAGTGGCAACCCAAGTCAACCTGGTTGACCCTCAATAAGGCCATGGGCCCTTGGGCCTTAGAATCATTTTACTTATGCAAGGGACAAATACAAGACATCGTACCTCTCACCGTTTATTTAATAGCTAGGAAAAAAAATTGCTCATTTCCTAAAATTCCACGTTTTGAGGATTTCCTCCAATTTTACACAAGGTGATTGGATATGCCTTCATCATAGCTTTAATATTTCAAAATGATGAAATTAAATATGTAAATTCCATGTAGTTTCTAAAGCTCATATTTCTCCAACAACAACTGGTTCTATAGCCATTTTTTTCCAACTCCATATTAAATTCCCTGAAGGTTAGGCTGATTTAAAGATTTGGTTTGTAATGCAGGACTTGAAGGTGAATAGGGATCGGTAAAAGGTAAAGACATAATGAACTTTCTACAATCGAAAAAAAAAAAAATGAAAAATGAAATTTTTTGAAATGGGTTATTGAGTTGCCATCTATATACTAATAAGTTATTCCTATTTCCCCCTTGCCCCCTCTTTTGTTCTAATTTTTCCCTAATCTTTCAAAAAAAAAAGAAAAAA
>NC_056563.1:12237603-12292613 GCF_013358625.1 Macadamia integrifolia | reverse complement strand
GGGGGGTGGTTGGGAATGAAATATTTTTTCTTTTTCTGTTGGAATTGGGGTAGAATGAAGGTAAATTTACCCTGATTTTGATTCTAATCTGGGCATGAAAGATTCCAATTATTGTAAAAGCATAGGAGTTACAGGACATTGTATACTATAATATCCTACTGCATTCTGAACTGAGAAGGACTGAAGGCCTCTGTTTGCTATCAAAAGAGTTTTCTATTGGCGACCCACAATTCACACCGACCCTTACTTTGTTTTCCTCTTCGTTCCTGTTCTTACCAAAAGGGGGTTGTAAACCGCTACCGGTGTCCAGAAAAGAGTAAACTTTCACGAGTTTTAGTTTCCGATCGATCAAAGATGCGTCCTTCTCCTCTTCCTCTTCTTCTAGTCCTTTTGTTTTCGTGGACCTGTTCCCTTCAATGGATTAGCCCTTTCGTCTCTTCTCATGAGTTCACAGTTGATGGGTCCGTGTTGGAACTCGTCGAGTCAAACTTCGATTCGGCCATCTCTGCTTTCGAGTTCGTTCTCGTCGATTTCTATGCCCCTTGGTGTGGTCACTGCAAAAGACTCGCTCCTGAGGTTTCTTATCTACCAATCTTACTTTTTTCCACTTACCCATCTCAGAATTATTAATTTTAAGGCTATAGTCTATCGTTTTAGATCTTGGAACGACATAATTTCGTGAGATACATTTATTTCTACATCTACGAAGTTCTTCCAGTGAAGAGTTTTATGAATATACCTTTTTCTTTCAGTTTCAAATGGGTAATAAATAAATGTGTTCGAAAAACCAAAGATCTTTTTTATTTTTATTTTTGGGGGAGCGGGTGTTGTTGTTGTTGTTGTTGTGGGTAAGAGCTTAGGAAACCAAACCAAGTGCAAGGAATCCATATGGACTCGGTGGATATTGGAATCAGTATAATCAATTTCTTTCTGCAAAACCTGAGAAGGGTAGATTTGTATTGCGAATACAAGATGGCATCGAATGCTCTATAGGATTCAATAGTTTGTTATGATTGCTTTGTTATGTGTTGGGAACGTGGGATTCTGCCTTGAACTGAAGAATCCTTCTCAAGGTCTGTCCAGGGATTGGAGACAAATGCTCAATTTGATGAATTGCGTCAAATTGTTTACTTAATTCCAGAATATTTTGGTCCTCTTCTTTATGATATATTTATTTTGCCATAGGGTATTATATGAAAATTTCAGTGCTCAAAAAGGTCATGAGCATTGACTTTCACCCAAGGACATCATACAGAGAAAAGAAGAGAGAAAATGAAAGGCTATCCTTTCTCACTTATGTAAGGATTTCAGAGAATGAATCACCTAGATCATGAAGGAACCCCAAAATAAGCCACAAAGAATGTCTACTCCTAGAAATTGAGCTTCTTTGGAATCCTTAACATGGATCCAAACAGTCCAACCATGTTGTTCTTGGAACCCGTTCCCACATTTACCTTCTTCCTGTTGTCCATTAATCGTTTCTGGGGTCCAGTAATCTGTGCAAAGTCCATATGGTCTTTGATTAAGGCAACTCATAGGGTCCCAACGGCCGACATTGGAGATCTTGATTTCATTGAAGTTCCTATTTTTCCGTTATAGATTTGGGCCTTTCCTTGGACTACAACATTCCCACTTCCATATCCTGTCCCTTTTTTATTCTGAGTTTGATAATTTGAAACTTTGGGTATTCCTTGAGAGTGTATCTTAGATCTTCAAATACTAGGTCCCATATAGTTTGACTTGGACCAAAGTAACCATTATACTCAAGTTTTGGTTATTTGGGTCTTGATCTAGTCCCATCTCCAGCCCAGATTTCTTTCCCATCTTTTAGAGTCAGAATGCAACTAACTTGCATGAATTATCTTTCTAAAGGTTCACAATGAGGTCTGTTCCTCCTCAGAATCATATGTTAAGACCTCACTTCTGGACCTAAGTTAAATTCAGTGGTTAAACAGGATCATGTAACCAACCTTAAAAGAGTTCTCAATAGGCTCTAATTTGATGATGATTTATTTCCATTTTGATTTATACAGTTCTTCCCACTGTATAATGTAGACATCAAGTCAAGAATTGTATGTCTTAATATACCACCACCTGTTTCTTGACGCAATAAAACCATATGATGAACTTGTTTTCTATGTGAAAAGTTGTCAGTATTTAAAGTTTTCTCGTTGGCCTTTCAATTCAGTAAGATAAATCTTGTTTCATCCTAGATGCCTTAATATAATGACATTATGAAACTCCTTATTCTTTTTATTTATTTGTATTGAAGCCTGTTTTTATTGTAACCACTTTTGAAATTTAAAGTTATAATAATTGTAACTTTGACTGTGGTGTGCAGTTAGATGTGGCTGCACCTATACTTGCCGGACTGGACAAGCCCATTGTGATTGCAAAAATAAATGCTGACAAGTTCACACGACTAACATCAAAATACGAAATTGAGTATGCTTCTCTGACTTTAATTTAGTTTCCTACTTGAAATAAGCTACTGTTGTCCAATACTTGGTGCTATTTTGTTTTTTCCTGATAGGTTATTGAGTTTGAGACAGCACTTACTGTTTGTGGTGGGACTAAGCATGAATTTCTTGTCAAATAATAGTGATAATCATTCTCTTTTCATAAGATTTCTAATTGTATTTTCAGATATATATGTTACTAGTTTTGAGTGCTCCTATAGTTACATTGAGATATACTTGTTCTATGATGCAGTGGGTTTCCGACATTAAAGCTCTTTATGCATGGTGCTCCTGTGGAATATACAGGTCCAAGGAAGGCAGATTTGCTTGTTCGATTCCTGAAAAAGTTTGTTGCTCCTGATGTTTCTCTTCTTGAGTCAGACTCTGCTATTAATAAGTTTGTTGAATCAGCTGGCACAAATTTTCCTCTTTACATTGGCTTTGGTTTAGATGAATCCATAATCTCAGAGTTGGCGAGAAAATATAAGCAAAAAGCTTGGTTTTCAGTGGCAAAGGGTTTCTCAGAGGATGTTATGATCGCTTATGACTTTGACAAAGTTCCTGCATTGGTCTCCATCCAACCAAGTTATAATGAGCAGAGCATTTTCTACGGACCTTTTGAAGGTGATTCTTTTGCCCCCTTTTCTTTTAACATTCTTAAGTCTCTTCTCTAGTCATACTATTGATACATCTTATCACATAACCTCGGCAACTGCACTTTTCAATGATGAGCAATGATCAGAAGCTTTATCAAGTAAAAAAGGAATTACTTTACCAAGATAAGATAACAACCAACTAAAACCTTCCTCTGACCACTTGAAATAATGGAGCACTTAAGTTCATTTCTAAGGAAGCCTAAGTGCCGAACCACTCTTCCTTCTGCCTTTCATCTGCAAATGCATTTGTGGATCTCACCCTCCATTTTCATGAGATGTCAAATTGGAAAATAACGTGTATCTGTCCTATTAACTGAGCAGTCTCCTAGGATTCCAAGAATTTTGACAGTCAACTATTTAGCAAAAGTCATTAAGAAATCAAATTTTGATTTGATTTTGATTTGATTTTGATATTGATTTCAGCTATGGCTGATACCAAAATATTTTGGTGTTTTCAACTAAAGTATATGTAATTTTAAATGGCTTCCATTTTTTTGGTGCTTAGTTTGATTGTAAAATGTTTCAATTGAAATTACCTAAATTCAACCAAATGTTTAACACACATCTGCTTCCAGTACAGAGTTACCCTATATTAGCAACTTCTGAAAACTGCAGAGTGCAGACCTATTGAGACCTTGAAGGTGTGCAAGAATATTCTGCTTGAATGGAATTCCTGGTGCCCACAACACTAGGAAATGTATACTCTTGCAGTGATGTCTGATGTCCATGTCCTTACCTCTTAAGTTTGAATGCATGGATTTTTTTTTTTTTTTAGCTTTTTTCCTAAGATTCTGAAGCAAATTTGAACTTAGTTTCAGACAGAAGCCCTATTGTTTTTGCTGCTTCTTTATCTTATTTGTCTTGTTGTTGTTTTATTTTTCATTTTCTAATTATTCGGTCTAGTTTACTGATAAATTGTAATGAATGGGGTTTTTTTTTTTGGTCCTAAGATTCTGAAGCAGCTTTGAACTTAGTTTCAGTAGGAAGCCTCTGGGCTTTTGCTTCAGCTTTATCTTATACATCTTATTGTTGTTGTACTTTTTATTTCCTAATCATTTAGTCTAGTTACAGATATTTTAGTTTGTTTTAATACAAGAAGAATTAAGAGGTATTTTTTTAGTAACAATCTTGATAATCATATGTGTACAGGGATGTGTAAGTTATAAGGAAAATGTTTCCTACACAACCCACATAGGTAACATTGTCTTGATGGGCCTTACCGCCCTAATATAATAATATACGCCACATGTCCAGTTAGTTGAGGGTCGGATTTTGTGACATGTTCTCCTTGTTACCATCTACTCATGTGGTAAGTTTCAGCCCAAATCTATTTAGCTATGTGGCTTATAAATATATAGAAAACTTAACTTTGTATCGAATGGTTTGATGGTTGAAAGAATCATTTTTGACTTGGCTCAAATGAGCTATGAAAAATTTCATGTAGGTTATCCATACACTATCTATCCGATTTTTAATTGCCTGCATCATCCTTGTATGCGTCTCATTGGCATAGTTATCAAGGCGTTGCCTGGGGCCGAGGCAACTGTCACCTTTGGTTCGGCACTTATTTATGCCAAATAGCATTTAAGTAAATATTTTCATTTACTTTAGATATTATCCATAAATAAGCAAAAAAAATAAAAAAACCTATTTGAATTCAATAAAAATAGTTTAAAAATCATACTTAAGATATTATCCATAAATAAGCAAAAAAACCCCTGTTTGAATCCAATAAAAATAGTTTAAAAATCAAATTCTAAAAAGATAAAAAGTCAACCCAAAGGAAAAAAACTGATTTTTTTTGTTGTACGGGCGATTTTCAACATTCAAATGTTGAGGTTTTTTCTCAATCTGAAAATTTCATAAATCTTATTCATGGCAAGACATTGCTAAAAACCAAAAGTCTAGTGAAAAAATATTTTGTTTTGATATCCATAAAATTATTTTTATGTAGACGATTTTAACAGTATTTACGCACTTTGAAATAAGGTTGACCTGAACATAACTTTGCCATTAAAACTCAGATTTAAGTAATCTTAGAATTGTTGGAAAGTTGGTTTTGTACTCTAACCTAATACAAAATGGCTCATGTAAAAATAAAACCATTTGACGAATCAAACTTATTATAAAACAAGAACATTTCTCTAAATGTTGATTTTTTATGATTTGATGTGGCTGAATGTTGATTTTTGATGACTTGATGTGGCTTAGTGTTGATTTTTGATGACTTGATGTGGCTTAGTGTTGATTTTTGATGACTTGATGTGGTTTAATGTTGATTTTGATGACTTGATTGGGCTTATTGTTGATGTTTTATGATACAAGGTATATGTAGCATACTAAATAATGTTAGAAAAGAGGGAAAATAAAAAATAACACTTAGTTGCTTTGTTCGCCTTAAGGCAGGCAACTTGTCGCCCAAGCGCTTTGGCAGCCCTCCAACACCTTGGTTCGTCTTAGTGCTGTGACAATTATGCTCACTGGTGGGGCCTTGTTAAGAAACATTAAACGTTTCTACTGTCATACACAGCTTAGTCTTAGCTGCTGTGCTAAGGTATATTAGCAAGTTATTTATCATATAAGAAACAGAAAAATTCAGATAATTTCCAGATAAAAATGAAGTTTTTGTGATTTACAAAATTCTGCTACTTATTTATTTGCATCCAAGAAGACATGCATGATTGATTTTAATCCAGTCATCATACGACATGTTTCAGATCATGGAAGACTTAATATTTAGCTTCAAACTTGTAAGTCTTTTGTGGTTTCTTACAAGTGTATAAACTAAGACTGAATCTATGTAAAAGAGAAAAGAGGAGAAACAAGACTCTGACCAGAGCAGTTGAAGGATGGTACAATTTATGATGGCATTGTTTCTCAGGGCTGGCCCATCAAATAAGATGAGATAATCTCCCTTCTTTTTTGTGTCCAACCAATGACACTAGAAGAATAGGCCCCCCTGTGAAACAGATCACTGCCTAGCAAGATCTAAGTGAAGACTCAATGATAGACGCATCAACTTAGCTCTCATGTCATCATCTCCCAGAGAACCTGAAAAGGGAAGAATTGCAGCATTATCATTCTCTCTTTCTTTGAGCCTCTCAAAAGAGCAGAATCAGCTAGTGCGTCATCTCAATGAATGCAGTGTTCTAGAAGCATACTAACCAGTCACACAGTGAGCCACCATTATCGGGGATGATCCATTCAATAACTGCATAAGAATCAACCTCTTATAGGATCCAGATGAAGAGTCGGTCAAGAGCCCTGGTTAGGCACTGAAACCTCCACGTTTGTGGAATCCACCCTCTTCTACTGGGATAGAATGAGAAGGCCTAATATCTCTAATGCTAGCTCCAAAGTCCTTCAATGCCAAAAGGGCATAGGTTCCTCAGAAAGGCGATAATCAAAAGTTGAGTTTGATGATGTCATTGATCATTATTCCTTATTGTGTCAAATTTATACCCTCGGTCCCATACCTTGAGGATCATGAAAAATCAATCTTTAGTGTGGACATCTTGCTTAATTGTATCTTGTGGTCTGGCACTAATTAAATTCAGGCATTTTTGTTTGATATTTTGACATTTTCACATGTTTTTTCGTTGTTCATTTATTCCTATAAAAAGTTTGCCAGAAAACTTTAGGCAGCTAGAATTTTTGCTTCCAATTTGTTTTCATAAATGATGGTCGATGTGGCTATGTGCAAGAAGGATAATTGAGCTTGTTGCTTTAATGTGCAGAGGAATTCTTGGAGAAGTTTATCATTCAAAGTCTGTTGCCGCTGTCTTTGCCCATAAACTATGAGACACTCAAGTTGTTGAAAGATGAGGAGAGGAATATTGCCCTTACAATAGTTGATGATGAGAGTGATGAGAAATCGTTAAAATTAATCAAGCTACTCAAAGCTGCTGCGTCTGCAAATCGTGACTTAATATTTGGTTATGTTGGACTAAAGCAGTGGGGGGACTTTACTGATACATTTGGTATCAATAAGAAGACCAAACTGCCAAAAATGATAGTTTGGAATAGAAATGAAGAGTATTTCTCAGTAAGTTGTTCTCATCATAAAACTTAGTTTCTTTATTCTGAGTTTTGACTACAACTTAAAAGTTGTTATAAATATTTTTGTTGATGAACAATTTCAGATGGATCAGAGTTATCAATTATTGTAAGTTTCTGAAATTACTGATTGTATATGTTGTTAGATAAGCTATTTCCACAGCCAAAGTCTATTATATTGTGCCATTAGAAACACACCGACTTAAATGACTTAGAAGAAGCCAACAGTTGCCCATGCCTATCCACCAAAAATGAATGACTAAATACCTCAAAATGGCTGAACTCTTGGATCCATCACATGCTTGCACTTAACTACAAAACTGCCACATTGTTATCAGAATGCCTAGTGACCCTAATTGATGGTGTTTTCTATAGCCTAGGCATTGACCAGGTACTTGAAAAGCTAAGATTTGGCCTAGTCTTCAATCCCCCTTTCTAACTCATTATATACTTCTATGGGGGAGGGGAATATATTGGATCCATCGCTAAATTACCTCAAAATGGCTGAGCTCCTGGGTCCATCACATGCTTGCACTTAACTACAAAACTGCCACATTGTTATCAGAATGCCTAGTGACCCTAATTGATGATGTTTTCTATAGCCTAGGCATTGACCAGGTACTTGAAAAGCTAAGATTTGGCCTAGTCTTCAATCCCCCTTTGTAACTCATTATAAACTTCAATGGGGGAGGGGAACTCATGAATATATTAACCCACAAACTCTTACCTTGTTCTTAGATTCAGTTTAACCTATTTGATATGGTGCAACATAAGCTTAGAACATGTCTGTTTTTGGCTGAATACAAACTTGCAAAAGAGCATCTATGATGCAAGCAGGGATCCAAAGCCCTAAGTAATCTTTTGTAATGGGCCCAAACAAGGAGAGGGGCTGAATGCCAGATTATAGGTTAAGATTGTGGGAATAAAGCAGAAGTGATGTTTGTGTCGGGAGAAAGGAGAGAGAATTTGAATCTGTTGATTAGATCTCAGCAATGAAACAATTCCCACATAACAGATTAGAATAGCTGGAAATAGATAAGAAGAATTGGGGGGGGGGGGGGGGGGCGCTAAAAGAAATAGGAAAGTGGAGAGATAAAGACTAATGATTTTATTAACAGGTTGCTTTTCCAAGTATCTTTGATTTGATTCTATAGGAGATGAATATTGAATATGTACTTTTCAAATAAATCGTATCCTTCTCAGCTCTTTAATAGGTATCACCTTGACACCATTTACTGCAGAATTACTGACATGTTTTATTTTGGTTTATTCATGGAAAAGGTTATAGGCTCAGAAAGTCTTGATGAGGAGGATCAAGGCTCCCAAATAACCCGATTCATTGAAGGATACAGAGAAGGAAGAACAGAGAAGAAAAGCATTAGTGGTCCATCACTTATGGGCTTCTTCAACTCAGTGATTGGCGTTAGAATGGTGTTAACGATAATCTTCTTGGTGGCGGTCCTATTGCTTATCCTAACCATTGGCAAAGATAATGAAGACGATGACCCTCGGAGTGGAGCATCTCGGCCTGATGACAAAGAGGATTAGGACAAACTCAATGTTACTCATGATTTGGTTCATCAGAGGATATAAAGGAAGCAAGAATTCTTGTAGAAAGAATTTTTGGTCTCTACTTGCGAGGAAGGGGTGGTTCAAATAAGAACTGCAACTTTTTTCTTATGTTTTCTTGCCAATACATACACGAAGCCCTATTTAATTTTATGTCCAGGCTGCTGTTTCTAGAGTGAGCCCTTGCATCGGTATATAATTATATCACTGTTAGCTTAACCAGCACTTGTTTAAGATAAATCAAACACTTTTCCAGCTGAGCAAATGACATTTTTGGGTGCTATAGTTGCTGCTTTCTTATTGATACCTTTTTCCTTCTCTGTATCCATCCTACATACTTTTTCTAGTGAAGTAGTGTAAATTAAAATTCTGAACTTGAGGGTGATTATTTGCCAAGAAAATCCATAAAAATGGAAACGTAGAGTTTGTATATCTTGCTTTATCCCTGGTTCCATAGACTAGGCACAAGTGTTTTGCCAATTCTTTGCCACTATTAGCAGGAAGGTCTCTATTAGTGTATATATGGATTGGGTTATCCTTGAAGAGTTGTATATTGATGTGGTTTTGGTAATCAGGATCCTTTTGCTAGGAGAGGTCTGTCATGAAAATCCATCTTCTTGCAATCTGTGGAGGCATATTCGGAGAAAGGAATGTGTGATTGTTTTCATACAGGGTTTCCACGGATATGGTAGTTTTTTTAGTTCATGGCTGCTAGATTTGGTCCTGGGGAGCAGCTGAACCTCTATTTGCAGATACTCTTCTCAATTATCTTTTTACAGGTTGGTCTGTCACCCTATGGCCCACTACATGACACTGCTTATTGCTGTTGTGGACCTCATGGCAGGTTTCTCAAGCTCAACTACTAAGAATATTTCATCTAGTGTTCTGGAAGCAATTATGTAAGCAGACCAGTAGGGTTGCTCCATTGTGACTTAGTGGTCGTGGGTTCCCTCTTATAGTTTTGGGAGCAATTATGGATGACTCTGGCATCCTTTGAGCTTATCCTCTTGCGCATCGATGAGGGTAATATAGAGCGGGGTAATATAGAGCTCAGCTCTTGGGAATGTGTACTAGTTTGTCTCTTCATTACCTTGTTCAGTGAGGTTGCAGATGACCTAGTAAACCGAAGAGCAGTGTGGGGCCTATTATGTATTGAGGATACCTTGTGTGATTTGAATGGTTGACAATCAGAAAACATGTTCTTAAACCGGTGCTTATAGCTATGACAAGGATTAAAAGTGAGCTCAGGTTGAACATATTTAGCATCACATCTCAAGGAATGTCACAAGATTAATTTCTTTTATTTTCTTTTTTCCCTGAATTTAGCCCGAATTATAATAATAATGGGGATCTGATGACCTGGTCTTAACAAATCAGTTCTTTGTTTAATCCAAGAAATGATTTTGGTAAGGGTTGTTTTAATTCCAGGATAATTGTAAGGGTAGTACTATTCATGCAATGATAGAAGGTGATGTTTCCAGGAATCACAGGATAAAGTTGAGCCATTCATTGTTATTTTTCAATTTAAACCGTCTGTTCCCACTCAGAATTGTAAGAGTGCACTGCGACGTCTAGAGTACTAGCATACGGACATGAATATACTTGTGTTGTGTGCCACAGACATAAGGGGGATGAAATGACTACCCTGCCCCTCTTGGGGGTACGTGCCCTTGTGTTTAGCCACTGGGGAGCTCTCCGACAGAAAACATTTACCCTTGATTGAATTAGACCTTGAAATCTGACATGTGGATAATCTAGACCATCTTCTCTTTATCGAATGCCGGAATGTACAGATCATTTGCCCATGTGGCACAATAGATACTTTGTGATGTTCAAAAATAACAAACTATTGTGACACTAATAATTCACCTTCTTGTAATATTCAAAACGGATGGTGATTTGCAAAGTTCAACAATTGCCATGTAAGTAATGGTAGATATGAATGGGTCTGAGTTTCAAAGAATCAAGGACCCATCTCATTATTTTCAGCCACTATATGTAACCGTAGCAGTATTTAAATCTTGGGAATTGTATCAGTATACAATACGAATTCGAAACTGCCTGTATCGGCCTGAATCCATCGGATTTACCTGTAAAATTTTCACATGTAAATTTTTACATAGAACATTTTCTTTCTTAAAATATTTTCCAACGTTTGTTTGCAAGAGGAAAAATACTATGCAAAAAAGGTTAAATGAAGATGGGTTCACTATACTTAATGAACTTTCAAGGCAACATAGAAAGAGTCAAGGACACTAACCCATCAAGTATAAAGGTACTTCACAGTCAGTAATAACAAACTACACAAACGCACATACACTCCCACGAGAGAGAGAGAGAGAGAGAGAGAGAGAGGAGTTTCTGAATTCACTGCCAAGCAATACCATGAGTTATTGCTGACCAAACCAATATATCCTTTGTCTTTAAACTGGAATTTGCAAAATGAAAGTCTCACTCCAAGAATTCTCAGCTTTGAACCTTTGACCCGGGGGCCCGTTCTATCCACTGACCATGTCAAAAAATGATGGGTGGAATTACACTGTAAAAACAGGTTGGATTCGAACCGACGAATAGAAGTTTTGCAGACTCATGCCTTGGCCACTTGGCCACTTGGCCCTATCAATTCGATGTCTTTCCCCCTTATGGGTTTTTAAGATTTAACCCTTGATTCGACAAATATAGCTCTCTACCTCTTACTGTGATAAATTGTGAAACAGAAAAATGCAGAATGAAGGGAACAGAGGGAAAAAGAGAAGAAAAAAACACTAGATTAACAAAACTGAAAAAGTAATCTGGGCAAGAAAACTACCACACATACCAGAAAAATTATGTAACCTTACATTACAATTTACAACTGTTCCTCCGTGTCAGAAGGGCACCAATCATCACTTAAGCACGAAACTCTCCCGTAGGCCATTAAATAATCATACCCCAAGGAAATATAAATGTATTGAATGTCGCTTCAGAGATCGATAAGATTGGGGTAACATTAACTGCAAAGGACTCTTCATTACAATGTCAGCAAGATCGGTGCAATAGTCTTGACATCAACTTAAATTCTCCATTTAGCATCCGTTCTTCACATCAACAACCTGGAAGAGACTGAGCGGAGGCAAATGGAGAAAAACTTGCCGCTGATTCACTACAATGCAGCATATTAGGTTGCCGACTGGATGACCCAAGATAACTTGGCGAGGCATTGGTTGAACTTGCAACATATGGGGATATATATCTCGAGCTCAGAGGTGAAAACGAAGGGTAGCCCAAGGAGTGGGGTGAGGCTAGGTGGGAAGCACAAGATCTTTGGGAAGATGCATTCCTAAGATCTACTGAGCTTCTGCTTGGGGTGAGGGCAGGTGAGTTACCATAGGACCTAAACGACTGAGGGAAAGGAGTACCAACATGGGAGTGAACATGAGAAGATACAGAGGGGGTCCTTGACGATGCTATGGCTATTTGTATGGCCGATGATGATGATGCAAATGATGATCCAGCAGATGACAATCCCAAAGAGGAGGCTGCCCTGGATGAAAGCAACGGAGTGTGCTCTGATGCTGGAGGCTCACCTGTGCTTGTCCTAGCATCACGCTTGCAGACAGGGCAAAATGTCCGCCACGTGGTAAGCCAAGAATCCACGCAAGCAGCATGGAACTCTGCCAAAATCCCAGGGATACAGATTTGATGATTTCATTAAGATATAATATGAATGAGAAAAGACTGAAAGATTTGGATTTTCAATAACTGAGATCAGAAATGTAGCATTGACAAAAATTTTATAACATGGTTCACTAAATTATTCTTCCACAGTTTTCAGGGCAGGGAAAAATTAATCACAACATAGATTTAAAGTAGACAACAAAAAGACCCATTTCCTCTTTCCACAGCAACAGCTACTTCTCCAAGTTATATATATATATATATATATTCATATTAATTATACTGAGCAGATCTCAGGTCAGGCAAAAGATTCAGGAAATAGATACAGTTGTAACAAAAAAAAATGGGATTCTAAATGAATATGGTTCTGCATGCCCATTAAGGTACTAGGAATATTGGTTAATTGAAGATATTGTTTTTCCCAATATTCCAACTTCTAAAGCAACCTTCAGCCTCCCTTCCCCTACCGCCTAAACCACTCCACCCACCCCCTGCGCTTAAAAGAAAAAGCCTAGAAATATCGGTTATCCCAAGATATTGTCTTTCCCAATACACTGACTTACGAAGCAACCTCAGCCCCCCTTCCCCCACACCACTTAAACCCTTACCCCCATCCCCTTCACTTAAAAGAAAAAGGGAAGAATACAGAGACACTTCTGAAGTTTTCACATTCTATCCACAACTTTCAGCTATGCCCCACCTTGAGTTGTTCCATCAAAATGATAAGCTTCCTTAATTGATCAAATTTAACGAGTCAAAGGGACATCTGCACTGACTAAGCAATTTACACAACAGTGAAGTAATATTGTGGTCAGAGAAAACATACTGTGATGGCATGGTAGTACTCTGAGCTTTTCCCCAACACTATAGTCCTCAAGGCATATGGCACACGTCATTGAAGTACAGTTATCTTCTAAAACGGACGTGAATATCAGGCTAGGCAAGGCTTTCACTAAACGATTGCTCATGCCGTGGAACTCCCGAACACATGGGGCTTGAGACTGCTCTCGTCTCACACGGCGTCTGCGAATGAAGAAACAGGTAGCCAACACAATGGACATAGCTAGAAGAGAGACAAAAGAAATGACCATGATCGACCAAGCTGCGTTTTCGAAGGTAGGGATAAGCAATAGCTGCATGTTGGGAAGGCCAGCATACATTTTAAGTGTTTCACCTGAGGCTTTGGAGATAAACACAGCATGTATTCTGATACCTGCAGGATTTCCTGACACTGCAATTTCCAAGGATGATGGATCAGAAAACAGTGCAGTTTTAATTTAAAATGTTGGTCACCCTCTTAAAAAATGAATTCTGATTTTAAGGAAATTACACTACATAAGATAATGGGCATAGACTACCAGAAAAAAGAACTTCGATTTGAAATTGCGGGAGAACATCGCTCTTTGAAAAAATTTAATGTAGTGGTGCTTCTGTATTTTCAAAGAAGGGGTTCTATTTGTCTCTTGCTGGTATTTTTGCAACATTTTACAGGTCAAATACAAAATAGAGTTCAGACTACATAACAATACTTCAGTAGCAACTATTTGACAAGGCATGAGGAGTTCACGACCAGATATGCTACAACATAGGGATCACTAGGAAGCTCTTTTGCTCTGGCTTTTAGGACAAAGCAACAGGGAATCAATCCCAGAAAGAGCAATCCAGATGAGTAACAAAAGATATCATAAGTAGCATAGTTGATTGAACGAAAATGGACCATTACCTAGTTTAATGTGAAGAAAATCAGATGAATTTATTAAACAATTAATTTCTACAATCTGAAAGAAAAGTTCCTAAAGCGAATCAAATAAAACATTTAGCAAATTTCAAGTATCTTGCACAAGTTTAACAAGAGGCCAGTATGCTTCTCATTTCAAACTCCAAGGAGTAATATGAGTGCATACAATCTAATTCTAGGGAAGAAATCAAAAAACGTCTCCACTTCTACTGAGAATCTGCTGGATGAACGTCACTTTGGTTCAGTCCTCTCAGATGAACATACTTTGTCTCATGCTTTTCCCACCCGTAAACCAGAACCAGGAGCATCTTGGGCATGATTACATTTCGAACTTCACTGCTTTCTAATAGAAAGATCAAAAAGAACCAAGAAAACAGTCGATAGCTTTTCCATTCCAAGACTTGTGCTTATGGATGTTGCTACTCATCTCAAGAAAAGTTGAAGCTTCAACTTTTATCTTCATGTAAAATCATCCAAATATTCTCCTTTATAAACTTGGTAGCATTTCTTGTTCAAGAAGCATCAGAAGAAATGAATCCCATTTCTTCCACATAATAAAACAAAACAAATCTAGATTTGATAGTTTGTTCTCTGAATTTTGGCTTTAGAATTAGGATCCTACATATGTGCAAAACATGCAAAAATCCAAAATCGTACATTGACCTAGTTTATGACCATCCCACACTCTCTTTCACTCGATATATATATATATATATATATACGGGAAGAAGAATGCAGCCTAGTGTGTGGCCCCTTCACCAGCGCGAGGGCCAAT
Organism: Macadamia integrifolia; assembly: GCF_013358625.1. Classification (NCBI taxonomy): domain Eukaryota; kingdom Viridiplantae; phylum Streptophyta; class Magnoliopsida; order Proteales; family Proteaceae; genus Macadamia; species Macadamia integrifolia. Next base: position 12,277,703 of record NC_056563.1, on the reverse strand, counting down.
GAGGGGATGCACATGGACATCGACTAGGGGGAATTGTAGGGCGCAGGGGGCAGGGGGCAGGGTGCAGGGGGTCTGTGTCTGGGCACAGGCTGCACGTGACCAGGCAGCCTTCTTTAAATAAATAAATAAATATATATGGGGCAAGAGAATGCTACCCTGCTGGTGCAGTAACACACCAGCGTGTGGGCCTATGGGAGGGTGCACGGGGGCAGCACAGTCCTTCCACACCTGTTGTGTTTAGGCGTAGAGACACTCAAGTGGGTAGCGTTTTTTCTTTCACATATTATATATATATATACACACACATATAAAAGAGTTTGAAGTCCATTCAGACTAGAACATATGTCCACTTGTACAGTGCAAAATTGGAAACCGGTTGCAAATACCAATCAAATTATTATAGTTTATTGACTAAATATGAGATCCTAACTTCCTAAGAGGGGGTAGGTGGGAAGACCTAAAGTACATGTAAAATGGAAAATCATAGATGAACAAAAATAACGAAATTTAGAGGGGGATTTGAAGAAAAATGTTTTGAGGCAGGGCAAGAGTTTTGGAAGTAACCATCCAAAATTTTCTCAACTTCTTCTCTTGTATTTCTTTAATCAACTAGCAGATCTTTTTTTCTTTTTTTTGGGTTCTCCTTTGATCAGGAATAGCAACTTAAATAATCCAAAAAATAGAATCACTACATAAACAACACAGCACAAAGTAAAGCAATACGATAAAAAACAACCCATAACAATTGGACGAGGACCAGATTACATTAAATTATTTCCCACATCCCACCACGGCGCTAGTTCATCAGCAAGGTAGTTAAACAATGGGAGAATCCACAGAAACTCTCCATGGACTTCAACTTTTGTCCTTATTATCCTTATAATAGGAGAAAGCCTCCATGGACTTATACAAGAAGACTTGACCCAATCTACAATTACATAGCTGAAACCCTTCCAACTTCCAATTCCTAAATATTTAAAAGGTGCCAGGCCAAATAGAACTGCTCCACACTGTGCCTGTTGCCAAGCTCACTAAGTTATCTGGGTGAGGGCCGTGAGGCACATACCCCTCTCCCCCCAAAACTGAGAAGAATATTTGAATGCCATTAAAAAGAAGGAAATTAAAAGCAGCTAACAACCAAACTTATGGTCCCTTCAAAGCCCAGATTCAGAACCAAAACCCAAGTCAAATTTAAACCCAACAAGCAAAGAAAACAGGTATGATGAAAGGCTATATCACATAGGACCTAATCCCAAGCAGGATCTGGAATTCTGGCTGAATAGGGAGATCTTTCAGTACTTCACTAATGAAGGCTCACATGAACCACAAAAACTGGTCAAACGAAGCCTATGGTGGTCTCAAGAAATCCTCCAAAGAAGACAAATAACAGGGCCTTGTACTTGCAGCAACAGGCAAGAGAAACTTACCCAGATAAGGGTTTTAAGGAAAAGTGGGCGAGTACTCCTTTTGTGGTCCTTGTCAATCCCTTAAAAGGGCCCTGGAATCTGATCTCAGATTTGGTAGATCTGAAGGTAGGTTCCCAATTAGGAAACTTTAGAACTAAGGCTGCAGGCTCCTAAAGGGTCTGATCTGCACGTCGAAGGTGCCTCTTGGGAGTCCTAAGATAACCCCAAATGCCTGGTGGATGAGGGCCAAGGGTTGCTGAGATAAGTGGTTCGAAATCTTCCCCAAAGAATGCACTTTAAAGCTGTTGCAGGTACCTATGATCTTCAGCACAACAGGAGCTCATATGGTTGGTTTGGTTCTTGAAATAACAATTGATTGCACTCTTGATAAACTCTAACACTCAAAGATATAACAGAAATCAAAGGGAAAAGACAGGAGGGAGGAAAAAAGAGAAGAATGGGAGTAGGGAAAATGGGGAATGGCTATCTCAAGTCTCAACCTGGGCCTCTCACCCACAGCTATCCCAGTTGTTGAACATCCTCTCGGGAATAAGGAACAGCAATGGCTGTAAAATTCATTCATTCATTAATTTTCAAGGTATACATCAACTCCTCTTATATAATAGAGAGTACAGCCTTACAATTTAGGAACAAAACCAAAATAGGAACTAACCGATTTAAGCAACGAAGTAGTGACTTGTTCACTAAGAAACTAATAACTAACATTCCTAAACTGCTTGTCTAACAAAAGACTTTAAACACCAAAACGGTAACAAATCCATGAAGATAATGAGCTGGTTACTGTTCAAGTGAACAGAAACTTTCCTTTTTTCTTCCTCTAGCTGCATCCTCGTTGACCAAGCTTCATAATAAGACAAGATAACAGTCTAATGCTGAGATCGGTAGCAAGGATTTTGAATCTTTTAGAACCTTTTCCTGGGGTTTCCTCTTGCTTGCTGATTAAGACACATGAATAAGACAAAACAACACTTAAACTGAAATCTGTAGAGGGATGTTTGATCTATGCATCTGGCTTCCACAAGGCTGGTTCAATTGGGGCAGGTTGGGGCTGGTTGGTCCAGCATTGAACATGGTTCGATGGGGCCACCAGCCCCCTCCTTGTGCAAGCTTGATCTACATCAACTTTTCTCTCTTAGAAAAGAGTTTAAGGATGATATTAGTATGCTGGACACCCATCCCCCGTAGAGAAATTCGGGTGACTCGAATGTACGGTAAAGGCAAGGTTCACTCTCTTCAAGGTACTTCAAGGGTATTATGAACACCACGTGCTTAATCTCAACATCATCACATGTATCAATGGGGTTGTCCACATAGGGGTCGCCAATTACCTCATCCATAGGCTCTAGTTCTTGCTGTAGGGGAGTAATATCAACCGTGTCTTCAAACTCCGATGCGACATAGAACTCTTTTGATTCATCTACCCAGTGGTTTTCGATTGGCTCCACTGATAGTTCAACCACAACTTCAACCTCAAAACCCTTAGAATATTTCTCTTGGCTCCACTTTTCCCCTTGAAACCCTAATCTGGACAACTCTGTTTACTGTCAGTTTCTCCTCTGTTGACCTACTTCCAGCCAGCTAGCATATGAAACTCTACTCGACTAGGTAAACCACCTTCCATCATTTGGTATCATATCCTAACTGAAGATGGAGCCGAAATTTCACTATTTTTCTGGCGGTATAATTCCACACAAATTCCTTGATTGGTTAGATGATCTGGAAGACTATTTTGATTACTACAAATTCACAGAGATGCGAAAACTTCTATTTTCTTGCTACTAGATGAGTAATGGTGTTAGAGAATGGTGGAGAGTCCATGGAAGACAACTCCGAGTTCAAGGACATGAACCTAGGACTAGGGAAGAGATGAAGTATTGGTGAACCAATATCTACCTGAAAATATCCAAAGAAGGTTCTTCCCTCAACAAGATTCCCACCAAAAGACATCTACAGGTTTCCTAATGACATCCACAGATAACAAGAGTCTGAAGCAATTAGTAGACCACTTGGCTGCTATTGTGCAACAAATTGCAGAGAAGCAACCGGAGAAGACACCTCCAATCAAAGAACTAGAACCTGAAATTGAGGCGGGAGAAGTAGAAAGTGACATGGTTGCAATGGTGGACGATGAGGTCAAGCCTGAGGAAATTGGTGCTATAACGACTGTGATGATTGAAGAACAACCATAAAGTACAGAATCAATCCAAGATTGTCAGGGTTTTGTGACCTAATCGACCTTGACCAGATCTCCCAATCCAGCAGCCATCCTGCAACAAGGCCCTTTAGAGGGTTTGAAAAGCATCCTAGGAGGCTCCTTCGACCAAGGATTCAGCCCCATCTGCCATAAGAAAGCCTCACGTTTTCTCCCAAATCTGGTTCTAAACCCTATTGTCTCCTGTCTATGGTATCTATGATCATGATTGGTTTCATACCTACTTGGTGGGTTCAAGCCAAATTTGGAGTATAGTTCGGAGATATTATTGGCCACATTCACCCAATTTCAAACTATTTGGGCCACACTGGTGAGTTCTCAATTTTCCCCTATTTCAGCCCAGATTTTCAGATCTTGCCGGCGGTTAAGTCATTTGTGATCTAGCCTTACGTTAGGTAGATGAATAGCATTCAATTTTCAGCCATTACCATTTACAGCATCTCTTTTTCCGATTTGAAATTGGATTTTTGCTCACATCAAAGGTGGTCTATCCACCAAGTGGAAAATTAGAGTACATAGTACACAGAGTGGGGCACGATTCGATCCCAAGACTTGGCTAACGGCTACAAGCCAAGAAGTAGCACAAGCCCTTGCCATCTAATCTATAAGTTTATAGATACCATATTTTGCATCTAAAAAGGTATCTGACATAGGTGTATCAACACTCCAATAAGTAGAAATAGAATGCTCCACTAATACCAACTGGGCCCTGTCTTACATTGAGAACACATATCAAAATTTACTTGATAAAATCATAACGAGGAACTAAGGAAATTGAATCATGGGGAGAGGAAAATGTGATAATCACCCCTACCAACTCCAATGGTAGAGTTTGTGCAGTAACGTGGGTATAAGGGTAGAACTATCCATAAGGACATACTTGTCATTATAATATTGTAAAACACTAATCCTACAATTATAAATAGAGGAGGCTTGGTGTCAATTGACACAGGTCATAATTCCCCAAATCAACATGGTACTAGAGCAAGTGACCTCTTCTCTCCCAAAACCCTAAACCATCCATCGATCCTCTCTCCTCCATCATCCCATCCTATCCTCTCATCTCCATTGCCTCGATCTCCCATGAAACCTTAGCCTCCATACCTTCTGCAAGCTCTCTCTCTCTCTCTCTCTCTCTCTCTCTCTCTCTCTCCTACAAGACCCCTCTCTCTTGTTACAAAAAAGTAATCTAAAAACCATGGGTGTGAAGTTAACCTATGAAATTGTTTAATTTTACCATATGATATATTCAATTAGCGTTACAATATGCAAAATCTCTCAAGGATGAAAATATACTCCATAAACCAACCTCTGTGGTTTTCGCAAGTCTGGGTTGACCAAGCGTATAGTTAAGCTGGTTCAGTTGTTTTGATAAACCAAACAGGGCTATGCATATCACTGCATATACATGATCGGTTGACATGCCTCCTTAAAATAACTTCAAATTGACAGTCTCACCGGAGGGAATTCTTTCCATGTGGCTGGCCTTTTAGGTGGGCATAAAAAAATAGCCATAACAGTAACTCTGTAGGTATATTATTATTTTATAGGCAGTAAAGCGCTACCTGAAATAAGTGGTAGTTGAGTCTGTTATTGATCCCATCCATGCCGGTGGTAGCATCCCAGTTTTCTCATGCAATGTTTGAAACAAGGGGGCCACTTCATGGCTGTGCTACTACTGTTCCCACCTGCACCCTAAGCCATCTCACTGCCACTGCTCCCATTGCTCCAAATGCTGATTTTGGGTTGTAACCCTTTCAGGGCCTCTGCATTAATCTTCGCAATCTCCTGAAACATTCCACCATTAATCATCAAGTAGTCTCTAAATGCACCATAGTTGCCTCCCAAGACTTCAAGAAGGCTATGCACATATCACTTGTGCCTGCGCAAGAGCCACAAGCCCTTCAGCCTCCTTATTCTTGACTACAGTGATATAATATAAGTAAATGTTTTTATATTTTTTATTTCATTTACTTAAGAAATTACTCATAAATAAGAAAATACCTCCCCTATTTGAATCAGAAACAGATGATTTGTGTGCAAGTTAGGGTAAGAATTTTGAAATAGAATGGCAAGACCAGAAAAGATAGAATCAGAAATGAGTTTATTCAGTGAATACAATTATAACATAGCCTTATCCCAACTAAATGGGGACAGCCACATGGATCCTTGCTCTCAATCAGTTCTATTCGAAACAATACAAGATATGATGCCTAAGCTAAGCATGCCTTTCCTCACCACTTCTCCTATGGTTATATAAAGCCTCTCCTCTAGCTCTTTTGGTTCCCTCAGCCGGAATCAAGTCACTCCTCCATATTGTGGCATCCAAAGGCTTCCATTGGACATGGTCATGCCACCTCAAAGGAATCTCTCTAAGCTTATCATGAATCGGAGCTACTCCCAACCCTGCTGTAATATGGTCATTTATTACTTAACCCTTCCTAGTTTTTCCACGCATCCATCTCAACATTTTCATCTCCGCTACACATAGTTTATTTATATGACACTTCTTAACCGCCCAACATTCCACACCATGCATCATAGTTGGACGAATGACAATTCTATAAATTTTTCCTTTAAGCTTTAAAGGAATATGCCGGTCACACAACACTCTAGACACATCTCCCCACTTCATCCACCCTATTTTTTTAATCAAGTGGGAAATGTCATCTTCTATGCCACCTTCTTTATTTATTATTGATCTCAGATATCTAAAACATTCAATTTGGGGAATCTCCCTCTAACCAATACTCACCACCTCATTATCTGTTCTAGTGAGGCTAAAACTAAACGCCCTATATTCCGTCTTAGTTCTACTTATCCTCAAACCTTTTGAATCCAAAATTGATCTCCATAATTCCACCATGGCGTTAATCCCTAATTTTGCCTCATCCACCAAAACGATATCATCAGCAAAAATCATACACCAAGATACCTCATATTGAATGTCTCTACTTAAATCATCCATGATAAGTAAAGCAAATAAAGGTTTAAAGCTGATCATTGATGTAACCCAATTTTAATTGGGAATAGGCAATATAGGCAAAAAAGACCAAAACATGCCAATATTGAGTGGTGCGGAGCACAATTGACATGTTAAGGAACAATTGTAAGGGAAAAAATTACTTGGTGAGAAATAGTGCTTCCAAGTAAACAAGATGTATAACCTTGAATAGTGTGGAATTACCAAACAAGATTTGTGTAGCCAAACCTGAGTTGTTGAGATAATGCATACAGATTGTGCTTTTATTTATTACTAAAATGAAGAGAAAGAGATCGAATGAGAGCTGCAAGGATAAACAATATTTGGTGCAACATCATATTCAGAGAGAGAGAGAGAGAGAGAGTCACATCAACAGAAAGTTATACATGTTTGACAGCAATTATCAAGTTGCTCAAAGGAAGAGGACATTACTTGCAACCAAAGCACCACTATCTTCATTGTCATAGATAATCGCTGCTTTGAACCCTGCATCTTGTGCAATTCTAACTTTCTCCTCAAAGGAACATCCACCTCTAATAATCAACGCAAATGAAGCATTTACACCTCGACCTGTGTTGATCTTATTAATCAATGGCGAGCAAGCATCAAGGGGCTCAGCTATATACAATGTCCCACTCTCTCCTGATCCCTTGATCGAAGTAGCTGTAATAACAGGAGGAAAAAAATCATATAAATCTCGACCCTTGTGTACCCATTCCACAGTCATTACCATAGTAAGCTAAATTTTCTATAAGTATGTGCAATAAGCAAATTGACCAAATCCAACACAGCTTTATGTTGAAACTGAAATAGAGACAAAGATCCTTTAGCTTACCAAAATTCGCTTCGATGTCCTTAAACGACAGAATTTTATCGTCCCCAATCAACAGCACATTCGCAGTCGCCGGTGGAATTATCAGACATAAAGTAATATACAATAGAGGGAGATAAAATACCAGTCTCCCTACACATAGACTCGTTCTGATACTTCCCAAATCCAAGCAGGTCATTATCAGTTGCGAAGAAAAAGTAAATAACCAAAAGAAAATAAAAAAATCGCACACAATCGTAAACCCACGAAAATTTTTGACTTATCACAAAAGTCAAACCAAACTCTCCAAATCTTCAGTTATCCATCTCGTGTTGCTTCTTGATTTGTTCTACCTATCATCACTAAAAAAAAATTTTTTTTGCATACCCTGTTTCAGAAAACAATAGAGAAACAAGAATAGTAAACAAAACAGATCTCAAACAGAACAAAATCATAAAAAGAGATAACCCAGAATCCCAATTTTTTGAGCGATTGAGGAGTGGTGTACCTACCTGATTAAACCCACTAGTTGGATTGACGGAGAGAAGTGTCTCATGGCAGATAGAACTCCTACTACGGTTTACGGTTTACAGGTATTGTTATAGTATGGATCGAAACATCAGCTTCCATGCTTCCTTCGCCTCCTTCTTCTTCTCGTCCTTCTTCTGGGAGTCTGTACGGAATTCGATCCGAAATCTAATGTAATTTCCTTCCTAATTTACACTTCGCTGAAGATGGTTGGAGTTACAAATTGTTTGGGTTTCGATTTTTCAGTTGTGAAATTGTGACAGCAGAGGATTGGGATTTGGGGATGAGGATCTGAGCTGCTGACCGCGAGTCGTTGTGAATAGGAGAGAGAGAGAGAGAGAGAGAGAGAGAGAGAGAAAACACTGCTAAACGGGGCCTAGAGAAATCCAATTTTTAGTGGGGAAAGCTTGGAATGGTATGAATTATGATAATAATCATTGCTTTAAAGAAATTCTATCCTCCAAGTCATATTGGATAAATCATAACGTTTTTTATTGGTTTTGCCATGTCATTCTTAGGGATGTCAATTGGGCGGTTTCGGTCGGTTTCGGTCGGTTTGAATTGGTTTGGGTTCAAGAATGAATGAGTCCAAAATCAAACCATTAAAAAATTTTGGTTTCCGATCGGTTTCAGTTTTGGTTTGGTTTGGTTTCGGTTTAATTCAATTTTTTAGTATCGGCTTACCAATGGTTTGATTTGGGTGTAACTCTTTTCACATTCTCACAAAATAAAAATAAGCCAAATGCATTCATCCATGATCGGATATGATGATCCAAACAAACATTAAAAAAAACCCACAGATTGACATTAATTGATGAGAGTTTTAGAAGCGCTCCCCTTCTTTTCAAAGAAAGTGGCAGAAAGACATACTACAGAGGAGGAGAAGAAGAAGAAGAAGAAGAAGAAGAAGAAGAAGAAGAAGAAAGAAGAAGCACAACCCCACAATTCCAAAATCTTCAGCCACTAAAGTGGACTTGGACTCTTGGTCTTGTTTTGGAGAATGAAATATATTAATTAATTAATTATTGAGTGACAAACCGCTGCAACTCCAAAGAGAATGATATATAGTATAGGACTATAGGTGTTAAATAGGGTTTTAATTTTCAACAAATATTGGGTTGATCGGTCGGTCCCATCGGGTGCCCATCGGGTTAACATGAACCAAACCAAAACCGATAACTTCTAATACCCTGGATCCGAAACCAATCCAATAAGCCCTCGGTTTGGATCGGTCTGAATTTTTTCGGTCGGTTTTGGTCGGTCTTATCGGTTCGGGTTCACTTTTGACACCTCTAGTCATTTTGTCCCGGCTGTCTAAAGAGTCAATTTTTTTTCATAAAATTTTGGATTCAACTCCTATGTGGCTATGTGGCGCAACATGTTGTACGGGGGTTAGAAATGCTTTGGTATGGAGTTCAAGATGATCGTATGTAGCTCAAGGCGTTTTTAGGCATTGGATGCACGTCAGACACCATGTTGCGCCATAGAGGATCCAAATCCGAAAATTTTACCCAAAAAAAAAAAAGAACATATTATTAAGAGAAAAATGCTGGTGGCTAAAAATATTGTCTTTAAATTGGAAAAAAGGTTGGGTACTTGGGTTTGGATATGCTAGTTGTATATCAAAGATATGCTAGTTGTATATCAAAATCTGTCTATCTCATTCTTCCTTCCTTTGAAAAAGTCCCCTATGTTCCTCACATCCTAGTCTCCAATTGGTTGAACCACTAGCTCTAAAAAAGCTAATGGCATACTTAATCTTTTCTCTTTTAAATTTTATGTGTGAGCGATAGGCAAACATAACATCCACAAGCTGCACCAATGGTGGTGCATAGAAGAGATAAGAGAGATACAAACAAAGTGAGTGCTAGCTTGATGCGAGTGCTCTGTGTTTCCCATAATTTATTTATGGATATGGTATTAGGGAGGGAAGCGAGTGTTAGGATGTGAGAACAATGTATAAAGAATTTTACCGAAGAACGAAAAAGAACATGGTTTGAATAATTGAAATTGGTAACGTCACATGAGTACAACACAACTCCAATGTGATACCTGACCGATGTGAATTGGTGGTATGATAAAATTTGGAGGATGAAAATGGTAACATTGTTAATATAAGTATCTTTGAAGGCAAAAATGTCTGATATGACCCATATGAACTGAAATGTATTAGTATCCATATCAATTTCAAACTTGCTAATACTTGATCTCATATCATGAACTAAACATGTGTGGGAGGGTGTGGGAAAGCATCTCACATAGATCCTACTGACACAAGTACATGCCAGTGTGCAAGCCAATGGGAGGGTGCATTAAAGCATCTTCAACCCTTTGTCTCTAGGCATGTATCTACACCAGTAGATAGCGTTCTTTCTTCCTAAAAATAACAATGAAAAATCTAAAGGTTCTCTATAAATATGTCTTAATAGGAATCTCTACACGTGTATGTATGTTTTGCCACATGGAGACATTGTGCTAATCAGTTCATTGTTTGGATAGCCAATGTCCCTTTGATTAGTATTATGTTGAATTTATTGGGCATCTCATCTATCCCACTATATATTGGTCTTTTTTTTAGTATTTGCAATTAGGAACACAGTTTCCTATCCATGAGAGACCCTTGCATCAGGGCATGCAATGACCATTGTGCCCCTATCTAGGGGTGTGTGCCCCTATGTATAGCAAGGGCTTCTCGTAAACATGGACTGTGTGGATTGATCAATTGTTAAGTCTTATATAGAAAGATGTCAAATTGGTGCCCACAAATTGCTGCAGTCTCTGTAGCAATATCCTCATGTCAATAACAAGTCTTAGTTCTCAAATTCTCAAGGCTAAGTATAGGGGTGTCAATTCATGGACCGACCCGACAGAACCGACCGGAACCGACCGTTTAAAGCCCGGCCCGGCCCGGCCCGTTTATTAAACGTGTCGGGCTTGAGCCCGGCCCGTTTATAAACGGTCGGTCTCAGTCCTGATACTTGGACCGTCGGGCACCCGACCGAGACCGACCAATTAAGACCCGACCGAGACCGGTCTAGTTTGCACCGACCTGGCCCGGCCCGGTTGTAAGATTACTATTCTACCCCATATGAAAGAGTTAAAAAGAAAAAAACCAAAAACCCTAGGTTAAGTCTCTTCTCTTCTCTTCGTTTAACGGAAAGGAAGTGCCGCGGCCGCCGCTGTGCTCTGCGAGTCTGGGTCGAGCGTCGTCGTCGTCGTCGTCTCGCTTTCTGGAGGTCAGTGCGAGGCTGCGAGCTGCTGTGCTGTGCTGTGCGAGTCTGGGTCGAGCGTCGTCGTCGTCTTCGGCTGCGAGCTGCTGTGCTGTGCTCTGCGAGTCTGGGTCGAGCGTCATCGTCGTCGTCGGCTGCGAGCTGCTGTGCTGTGCTCTGCGAGTCTGGGCCGACGAGCTGCTGTGCTGTGCTCTGCGAGTCTGGGCCGACGAGCTGCTGTGATGTGCTCTCCTTCAAAGAGCATGTAATTAAGGATATATGTAAATGTGATTCGCTTCCTTTTCATCTAATATTTATACATGCTTAAAAGTTGCTCCTCATAGGAATCTTGATGCAGTTAGGCATAGGGATACTAATTAAGGATATATGTAATTTTTTTTTCCTATCTTTTTAGTCCATCAGAGTCAAGTTTTGCTTTCAGTTTCAGGATAGGATTAGTACTTCTTTGTTTGATTCTATAAAACAGCATGTAAGCCAATGATTCTCAGTTGGTTTTTTTTGGAATGAAAGAATTTTGGATTGCTTAATGTTATCGGTGTGGTGCATCTATTGGCCATGTTGCCTTCTCCTTTGTCTGCGATTCTGAAATTCTTCAGGTACTGTCTCCTTCTAGCTTACATTCTTACTGGTATTTCATCCCCTCCTACCTCCTTCTCCCTTGCCTTTTCTTTTAAAAATGATTTCTGTTACTGTTCTTTCTTTTTCCCTGCGATTGGCAGTACCTCTGGGTTGAAAAGAAATCATTAGAACTCCCTGGTTGTAAGCCCAATCGACCTGAGATTTGGGTCAAAGGAAGCCTATTTATAGGAAATTCAAACCCTAGAGATTACTACCCTGTAATCCTCCTTTGTTGTGAGAAACCAGTTGAAACCCAGATCTGGTTCTTAGCCTACTGCTATGTTCAATTTCAGTGGTTGAGTAGCCTTTCTTCAATCAAGGTTTTGGGTGTCCACTAGTTGGGATTTGAGAGGCCTGATAGTGAAGAACCTTAGCCTGAAATTGCNGTTCTGATACTTCCCAAATCCATGCAGGTCATTATTAGTTGCGAAGAAAAAGTAAATAACCAAAAGAAAATAAAAAAATCGCACACAATCGTAAACCCACGAAAATTTTTGACTTATCACAAAAGTCAAACCAAACTCTCCAAATCTTCAGTTATCCATCTCGTGTTGCTTCTTGATTTGTTCTACCTATCATCACTAAAAAAAAATTTTTTTTGCATACCCTGTTTCAGAAAACAATAGAGAAACAAGAATAGTAAACAAAACAGATCTCAAACAGAACAAAATCATAAAAAGAGATAACCCAGAATCCCAAATTTTTGAGCGATTGAGGAGTGGTGTACCTACCTGATTAAACCCACTAGTTGGATTGATGGAGAGAAGTGTCTCATGGCAGATAGAACTCCTACTACGGTTTACGGTTTACAGGTATTGTTATTGTATGGATCGAAACATCAGCTTCCATGCTTCCTTCGCCTCCTTCTCCTTCTCCTTCTCCTCCTTCTTCTGGGAGTCTGTACGGAATTCGATCCGAAATCTAATGCAATTTCCTTCCTAATTTACACTTCGCTGGAGATGGTTGGAGTTACAAATTGTTTGGGTTTCGATTTGTCAGTTGTGAAATTGTGACAGCAGAGGATTGGGATTTGGGGATGAGGATCTGAGCTGCTGACCGCGAGTCGTTGTGAATAGGAGAGAGAGAGAGAGAGAGAACACTGCTAAACGGGGCCTAGAGAAATCCAATTTTTAGTGGGGAAAGCTTGGAATGGTATGAATTATGATAATAATCATTGCTTTAAAGAAATTCTATCCTCCAAGTCATATTGGATAAATCATAACGTTTTTTATTGGTTTTGCCATGTCATTCTTAGGGATGTCAATTGGGCGGTTTCGGTCGGTTTGAATCGGTTTCGGTTCAAGAATGAATGAGTCCAAAACCATACCATTAAAAAATTTTGGTTTTCAATCGGTTTCAGTTTGGTTTTGTTTGGTTTCGGTATAATTCGGTTTTTTAGTATCGGGTTACTAATGATTTGATTTGGGTGTAACTCTTTTCACATACTCACAAAATAAAAATAAACCAAATGCATTCATCCATGATGGGATATGATGATCCAAACAAACATTAAAAAAAACCCACAGATTGACATTAATTGATGAGAGAGCTTTAGAAGCGCTCCCCTTCTTTTTAAAGAAAGTGGCAGAAAGACATACTACAGAGAAGAAGAAGAAAAAGAAGCACAGCCGCACAATTCCAAAATTTTCAACCACTAAAGTGGACTTGGACTCTTGGTCTTGTTTGGAGAATGAAATATATTAATTCATTAATTATTGAGTGACAAACGGCTGCAACTCCAAAGAGAAGGATATATAGTATAGGACTATAGGTGTCAAATAGGGTTTTAATTTTCAACAAATTATTTGGTTCATCGGTCGGTCCCATCGGGTGCCCATCGGGTTAACATGAACCGAACCAAAACCGATAACTTCTAATACCCCTAATCCGAAACCAATCCAATAAGCCCTCGATTTGGCTCGGTCTAGATTTTTTAGGTCGGTTTTGGTCGGTCTTATTGGTTTGGGTTCACTTTTGACACCTCTAGTCATTCTGTCCCGACTGTCTAAAGAGTCAATTTTTTTTCATAAAATTTTGGATTCAACTCCTATGTGGCTATGTGGCGCAACATGTTGTACGGCGATTGGAAATGCTTTGGTATGGAGTTCAAGATGATCGTATGTAGTTCAAGGTATTTTTAGGCATTGGATGCACGTCAGACACCATATTGCGCCATAGAGGATCTAAATCCAAAAATTTTACCCAAAAAAAAAAAACCATATTATTAAGAGAAAAATGCTGGTGGATAAAAATATTTTGTCTTTAAATTGGGAAAAAGGTTGGGTACTTGGGTTTGGATATGCTAGTTGTATGTCAAAATCTGTCTATCTCCTTCTTCCTTCCTTTGAAAAAGTCCCTTATGTCCCTCTTATTCTAGTCTCCAATTGGTTGAACCACTAACTCTAAAAAAAGCTAATGGCATACTTAATCTTTTCTCTTTTAAATTTTATGTGTGAGCGATAGGCAAACACAACATCCACAGGCTGCACCAATGGTGGTGCATAGAAGAGATAAGAGAGATACAAACAAAGTGAGTGCTAGCTTGATGCGCGTGCTCTGTGTTTCCCAAAATTTATTTATGGATATGGTATTAGGGAGGGAAGCGAGTGTTAGGATGTGAGAACAATGTATAAAGAATTTTACCAAAGAACGAAAAAGAACTTGGTTTGAATAATTGAAATTGGTAACATCACATGAGTACAACACAACTCCAATGTTGATACCTGACCGATATGAATTGGTGGTATGATAAAAATTGGAGGATGAAAATGGTAACATTGTTAATATAAGTATCTTTGAAGGCAAAAATGTCTAATATGACCCATATGAACTGAAATGTATTAGTATCCATATCAATTTCAAACTTGCTAATACTTGATCTCATATCATGAACTAAACATGTGTGGGAGGGTGTGGGAAAGCATCTCACACAAATCCTACTGGCACAAGTACATGCTAGTGTGCAAGCCAATGGGAGGGTGCATTAAAGCATCTTCAACCCTTTGTGTCTAAGCATATGCCTACACCAGTAGGTAGCGTTCTTTCTTTCTAAAAGTAACAATGAAAAATCTAAAGGTTCTCTATAAATATGTCTTAATAGGAATCTCTACACGTGTATGTATGTTTTGCCACATGGAGACATTGTGCTAATCAGTTCATTGTTTGGATAGCCAATGTCCCTTTGATTAGCATTATGTTGAATTTATTGGGCATCTCATCTATCCCATTATATATTGGTCTTTTTTTTAGTATTTGCAATTAGGAACACAGTTTCCTATCCACGAGAGACCCCTGCATCAGGGCATGCAATGACCATTGTGCCCCTACCTAGGGGTGTGTGTGCCCCTATGTATAGCAAGGGCTTCTCGTAAACGAAAAACACTTACTCTTTCAATTATAATAAAAATGGACTTTGTGGATTGATCAATTGTTAAGTCTTAAATAGAAAGATGTCAAATTGGTGCCCACAAATTGCTGCAGTCTCTGTAGCAATATCCTCATGTCAATAACAAGTCTTAGTTCTCAAATTCTCAAGGCTAAGTATTTCTCTAATGCGCCCTTTTAATCAATGCGTCATTGATAAAAATGGGTCCAATAATGATCTGGCCCAAGCATTGTTTGTGTTGAAAAAATTGATTTGTCCAAGGGGACATAGGGGATCCTCTTTCCCGGCCTTATGCAATGAGCCTTTGTTACCTACTCTTTAAAATAAATAAATAATTAATTAATTAAAATAAATAAATAAACACTGTGACTGGTCTTCAAATTAATTATTGACTTGATTTATAGGGGCCGACCGCATATGATATGTTGCACTGGTTGTTCCCTTCTAATATTGCAATTATGATTGAGAAAACGCTTATTGAGGGGTTCATCAATGATTTGATCCTTATGCAAAGAGTTGTAAGTTAACCATTCATTTTTTCACATAAGAAAGTAAACTTACAATCGGGAAAGACGAGAGGCATTTCTTCCTCCGTTTTTTTTCTCTTTTGATTTTATGAGTTATTTTTCATTCATTAGAAATTTTGTCTCATGGAGATTTTTCAAATTAAAAAACATATCGTAAAATTTTACACAAAAAATTTTCCACCCCAAAACAAAATGGAGCCTTATTGTGAATTTTTTTCTTTAAATCAAGATTGGTGGGGATAATGAAATTTTATATGAAAAATAAAGATTCATCAATTTTTTTTTTTTTTTTTTTTTTTTTTTGATTGATGGAATTGTTATTAAAGATAAACCAACATTTGTTGCTCATATGGATCTTGTTTGCAATATTTGTAAAGTTAGAAAATGAATCACATGGCATCTATTTTTATCTTGCATTTTTCTAAACATAGTTGGGCAACTAGTGTTAGGATTTTTATGTGGGCTTAACTGATACCGATTGATCCATTGGACCCAAGCAATTATAGACCCACTCTGATTAGGAAACTCCTAGCTCTTTCCATTGTGAGAGTGGAATAGGGTTTTAGGGATTCTATTATAAATAGAATACTGATGGTCCCTGCAGCCATTACTTTACTTAATGCCTTATTGGTTTTGGGAGCACGCTTTTCTCATAAGAGCAAGTACACAGAAAGAAAGGAACCCCTAGAATAAGAGGTTGCAGAAGATCTCAGTAGAAGGACTCCACTTGCGTAGTTCATCATTGTCATCTTCATGGGAGTAATGTTTAACCACATGGGACAGAGGTTCATGATCTATGTTCATGGGACACATGTACTTCTTTATTCCCATTTATGGTTCATGTCATGGTTGTTCCATTGATTATTATAGATATGGTAAATCTATATGGTTATGTATTCTAAGATGGGATACTTTATTGTTCTTGATTTAGGGACTACACCTATGATTAATCTTTTATGATTAATTGATGATTCTTGTATTCTAAACACTATAAGGTTATTCATATGTTTAATATGATAAAGAATCCCCAACAACTAGGTCATTAGGATTTCGTACAGAATCCTTCAGGGATCCTTCTCTTCTCGATTTTAATTGAATCCATGACCTGCTCTTCTTCCTTGTCTTGAAATGATAAATCTTGCGTTCTTAGTATTTTTGATATTATAATGTATTCATCTGGCCTTCCCGAAACAAGTGTCCCAGAGTGTCACCTCTTCCCTTTTGGGCGTTCTTGTTGTTATCAACAAATGGCTTGGCTTGTAGTTATAAATGTAGTTAATTTTATATTTCAGTTTACCTTTTTTTTTTTTCATTAAAAAAAATCATAATTTGCAATTGCAACAAAAGAGTTAAGAGAACATCTCTTTGAAGGGTTTTAGCACATAGTAACTTTTTTTTTTTTTTAACAAATAGTACCTAATGGCCAAGTGTTCCACAAGTTTTCCGGCCCCTTTTTATGAAGCAAGTTTTCATCTCACAAACCTGCATTATGTGGCACAAAGAAAAGAAAAATAAGAGTTGCATTATTATTATTTTTTTGAACTTATAAATATTTGGATTTCTATACATGTGGCTAATATGGAGGATCTTCACAATTTGAATACTTCTAGTTTTAATTGTTCACATGGCAAAATTTTGGTATTTTAAACTTTAAAGTGTATTGTTACCAGGAAAATGAACTTTGTCCTAAAGCACAACTTACACCAGCGCTTCTTAGAGTTTATCTCTCTCCTCTCCCAATGAAATGATATATCTACCTCTTCTTGTGGGAGGAGAAATAGATTTAGGAAGAGCTAGCGTATGGTATGTTCTCATATCGAAAACTACTTTCCATTGTTATAATAGAAATTCTTCAGTCAAATAAATAAATGGGGAGAAATTCTCTATCCAGGAGCATGGACTACACCAACACCTTTAGGTCTATCTCCTACCTCCTCCCCTAATAAAGGATGAAATATCATTTTATAGGAGGGGAGGAGAGACATAGAGGGATTCTGGCATAAGCCGATTACAGGAGATAAATTGTCTAGGTTTGCTAATGTAAATGTTTAATGCCCTATTTGTCAAAATGATCTTGAAACTATATGGCATTTGTTTCTTGTATGCTCATATTCTAAGCATATTTGGGCTATAGGACCTCTCAGATTGCTCATTAAATGCCTTTGGTATTCTTCTTTGGCTGGCCTTTTTAATTTCCTTATAACATCTTACTTCCCTGCAATTTACATCAAGTTTTTTATATTGCTTGTTGCTATCACTATATATTTCATTTTTTTTTTTTCGGAATAAATATTTCTTTCAACAGCAATCACCACCTTTTGTGGAAAAAAGGGTGTTAATCAAGAGACCCATATCTAAGAAAGATCAACACCCTTCTTTTGATAGATCCTTAGATGACTTGGCTATATCTCTTTCTGACTATTAAGCTTTCCAATCTATGGATCATCCAACTATAATTTCTGATGGCAATAAAGATGGTAATTGCTAATTATTAAGCTTATGCACATTTTTTTTTTTTTTTTTTTGATAATGGATTTATCCCCATTACAAAATCTTGAGTTTATAACATATTAGGTTCAACGCAAACATGCAATATGAACCAATGTTAAGTTTCTTAAGGACATTTATGATAGATAAATATGGTGTAGGCCAACCACAAAATTCCTCACCCCCCCCCCCCAACAAAAAAAAATGAAGGGGGAGGTGGGGGAAAGGGTAAATGCATTGCCTATGAATGATTCATCGGCCTGGCAAATCATCAAAACTAGCGATGTGTTTGGTATGCATCATTTGTATAGATTATGAGTCCAGAAAGCATTCTGAAGGAAGAATATAGAGAAGAACTGGTAGATCTTCAGAATGCTTTCTAGACCCATAATCTATTCCGAGAATGCATATCAAATACAACCTAAATTTCATCTTCCAAAACTTTGTTTCAATGGAAGTTATAGCCTAATTAATCAAAGGGGTGGTTTAAGCTTGTTCTTATTATTTCTCCACAGTGAAACAATCCGCATTAGATTGAAAATGGTGCAGAATAGAATGAAGTAATACAACAAGAATTATCCACAGATTGATACTATCATAACAAATGGTGCAGAATAGAATGAAGTAATACAACAAGAATTATCCACAGATTGATACTATCATAACAGTGTATGTCCTTACCAGTAGTGTAAAGGTAGCTTGAAGGAGTAGGAAGAGGGTAAATAATCTTCATTTTTGCTTTCCACTTCTCATGGTTTTCCAAGCCTGTCTAATTCTGGCATATCCTTATCTTATCTTTCTTAGTTTTGCCATATGTTCATCTCGACATTGTCATCTCCACTACATTTAGTTTATCTATTTGACATTTCTTAGTTGCCCATGCTATGAAAAATCTAACCAATATTTTGAAATTGAACTTATTCATATGTTCCAGGCACTTGAACATCCAAGTCAACTAACGAAAAAAAAAAAAGAATTAAGAAATAAATTAATTTAAAAAATTAAGGGAAAAAGACAGGAATGCTAGCAAGATGTAAAGGAATTAGGTGTACTTAGCGGTTTAATGACCGTCAAATGAAAAATAAAAGATCTCAACAGTTTATAATCGTTGTCTTACAAAACCACTATCAATACCATCACTCCACTGTCTTTTTTCCTCTTCTTCTTCTTCTACTTTTCCCCTTCCTCTCTGTCTCCGACTCCGCCTCCCTTCCATTTCTCTGGCCTGGTCGTCTCCTCTTGCAAGAGAGCAACAAGATTCAAACCAAGATAGATGATGATCTACGTACGGAGATGATCACTGATTCTAATTCTTGTATCTGCGACGTGTACCATGAAAAATTCGGCAACACGGTTTCCGAAGCAGTACTTTCCAAAACCGTCGCTTTCCATCAGAAAATCCAGCCCCCTTGGAAAATCTCCCAAATGGACTTTAATCCAGTTCTTGAGTTGGGAGTCGAACCCGATGGAGGATGCCTCAATTGGATTTGGTATCGAGTTCCAGGAGAATCAATACGATTTATTCGGTGTAAATGGGAAGAAGAACAAATGAATAGGGGTGGCACCGCAGTCAATGCTTGGTGGTTCCGGCTTCACTTTATGATATGCGAATGTGATACTTCTGCTGGAGAGGTACCTGAACTCGCCATGCTCTATCGACGATGATGAGAGAGAAAGCCTTTATCAGATTTTTTTTTTTTTTTATACGTAACATTGTGGATGGGTTTGGTTTGTGGTGGGACTTGAGAGGAGAGCAGTCGTTTTTGCACTGGTTGGTGGACCTAGAGAGAGAGAGAGAGAGAGAGAGAGAGAGAGAGAGAGAGAGAGAGAGAGAGAGAGAGAGAGAGAAGGGGGTAGCATGCAGAGGGACAAATGGAGGTGTAGAGTTGGATGTATTATCATATTTCAGCCATTTGTCAGTTACTTTGGTTTCTTATATTTCCATGTTTGAATCTGCGATTGCACCCTTCTCTCTCTCTCTTCTCCTAATGTTGTTGATGCCACTCTTCTTTATCAGATGTTACCGACAAGTTTGAAGACGTTGGTGAGGTCGAAGTTGAGGAACAAGTGGAGGAAGAATGGGGAAGGCGGTGAGTCCGGGTCATCGGGGGACGAGTCGCTGGCTGAGGGATGAAGAGACACATTGAAGGGGATAATGGAATGGCTAGCACCTATGGCACATGATACTGTGAGAAGGCAAGTGGAGAGAAATTTTGAGAGGCAAAATTTCGAAGGGAAGCTTTCAAGGTGTTTGACGAGGACGGCGGTAGCTTCATCTTGGTCCAAGAGTTGCAGGAGGTCCTCAGGAAGCTCGCCTTCGAACATCATCAACAAAGTGAAAAAAAACTTCTATGGCGTGAGAGAGAGAGAGAGAGAGAGAGAGAGAGAGAGAGAAAGAGTTGGTATAAGCTCTAAGTATGTACACTAACCTTGTATAAGTATTGTACAACATTTCAATAAATGAAAGGCAACGATTCAATTACCCTAATCGTACGATCCATATTTGCTAGCATTTCTAATTCCATTACATTTCGCTAGCATTCCTAACCCTCTCCCAAAAATTAAGGCACCGTTTGACAACGTTCCTAAAAATGCGTTTCTGCGTTTTCTTGTTCCTAGAAACGGAGAAACGGTGTAAAAAGCGTTCGATAATCTTGTTTTGTTTCACCCGTTTTTAGAAACACAAATAGGAATTTATGAAAATTTATGTCACAAGAAACGGCTGTGATGAAACAAGTTTTGTCGTTTCTAGAAACAAGTGAGTGCAACAAATTGTGGATTTGTGCCCAATAAAAAAACCCAAAAGTGAGAAGCGTGATTCTTCTCAAGCTCAAAAGTAATGAAATTTTTTAAGCTCATAAGTGAGGAGCATGTTATCAAATAACAATATGTGCAAAAATTGATCCAAGAAACAAGCTTATCAAGCACCCAAAAATTCATTTATGTTCTTAGAAATGTGAAAATTCATTTATGCTGTTTTTAGACACAGGAACCGTTGTCACGGTGCCTAAATAACCCATACCTTGAACAATTCCTCAATTCACCAAAATCTTGACCAAGTAGACTTATTAATTATACCTCATAGGAACCAAAGGGTGTAACTCAATTGGAAAAGAGCTTACCTAAATTGACATGGGTCCTAAGTTTGACTCCTCTTATGCACCTGTAAGCAAAAAAATGATTATTTAAAATAGGATAATGCTTGTGGGACTAACCACGATAAACAATATGTTATTTTCATAAATACATCATTATCTTTCATTTTGTTAAAAAAATAATTGTATTTATCTAAATTCATTTGCTTAGACTCTGCTTATCAAACAAATAACCTTTCTAAATTCTAATTCATTTTCCTAAAAAAGGATTAGAGATTACTTTTCACCATGATATGAGAGAGAGGGAGAGAGAGAGAGAGAGAGAGAGAGAGAGAGAGAGAGAGAGAGAACAAAACAGCAAACCGTTTGAAACTGATATGAACCAAATCGAATAAACTGGTTCGTTTTTATTTTAAAATCTATAATCTTTTTCAGTTCTGTTTTTGTAGTTGAAACTGTTAAACCGAATTGAATTACCTATTTTTCAAACTGATTTTTTTTTTTATAGGATTTTCAAACTGAGTTAGGAATCCAATAAATCATATTTTTGAGGGGAAGAAATGAAAAATGTTTTCCCAAACTGAATACATACCGGGTCAAAATAGAATACTTAACTAAATACGTAACCGAATAAAAACCAAAACCAGAACTAACCGAGTTGATTTGGTTCTAATTTTGTAAAATAAATACTTATTCGAATTCAGTTATCAGTCATGGGATTGATATACCGATCTGGAAATTGACTGATACCAATTCAAGTTTTGAAACCATGGTTCCGTTTTTATTTTCACAAATTCTATACTGAATCGAATCAATTGGATATAGATTTCAGTGAAAGATGATTCCTGCAAAACATTGAAGAAAGTGAAAAAAAAAAAAAATGGAGAAAGAAAGAGAAGGTTTCCCACTGACCATCCGTTAATTGTGGATATAGGTAGCAATCTTGATAGTATTATATGGTAATGGAGAGGGTGTACTGTATCTTCATGACATCTGGGTTCTTCATGCAAGACATCAAATCTTCTTTTGAATAAGTGCAAATTAAAACTGAGGTGCCCAATGTTTGATAAAAAAACACTTGAGATGTCTAGATGGTTGGCAAGAATTGGGGATTGTGTGGATAAATACACGGTCTTAGGTTCGAGTTTTCCATTTATGCATGTATGATTTAAGTGTAGACCGTGGCGGTGGGTTGTTACGCTAATCTCTCTGACGATTAGTTGAGGTATGCGTAAGTTGATCCGGACACCTTGGTTAACAAAAAAAAAAAGTACACTTGAGGTACCTCAAGTTTTAGAAGTGATGTTTCAAGATTCTTGTGAGTAGGGGTGCCAACTAGTGGGGCTCAATCAAGTTTTTGCATTTTAGGATTTTGTGTTATGACCAACACGTTTAATTAATAGGTCCTCACTTAGGCATGATCCTATTTACATAAGGTTAGTTAAGTATCGGACTTTAATCGAACTATCAATAATCAGGCTATAAATAGACCTTAGTTGGGTTTTAAACGGGCTGGTGACATCTTTATACTATAAAGATACCTTGAATACAACATTCCCTCAATGTACTTGCACTTCATCTATGATATTGGTGGGAGATGTAGAGAGGATGGGCCGGGGTTGTGTAAAGGAGGGTGATGTAGGAGTTGTGGAGGGGAGCGGTAGGGGATTGCAGAGAGCTATTGACTCATGGTAAAAGCCTAAAAGGTGAGGTAGGGTCGAGGGTAGGCGAAGATGTGAGAGAGAGAGGCCAAGGGAGTGGATGCCACTAGAGACGGTTGTTGGAGGGGAGGGGGACATCGGTAATTTATGAATTTTAGAGATTAAAAGAGTAAGAGAGGAGAATGTTTTGTTTTACTTAGGTGCCCGACCCATAAAAAGGCTTAGACATAGACCCACCAAGGGTTAAACTGATCAGGGATCCACAAGGGGTCCACATCGCCTACTTATTTTTAACTACTGACTATTACTATTATATATCAAGAAGGACAAAATTTTCTTCACCGTAGCTGAACAATGGGACGGTCTAGATGGGACCTTCCTCTCTCCTCAACTCTATCTCTCCATATTGTCTAGGATTGCTATGGATACCTTGGATTCTCATTCACTGTGATCTTAGAAAAACAAGATTCTTTTGAGAATGTCTGTTTTTCTAAGGAATTAAAAAAGTAACTTTAAATAAATATAATGTAAGTATAATATAGTGAAATTATAAAAATGGACTAAGTTCCAATGCATCCACAATGAACGGGAATCCATTCACCCAAGGTATCTAGGCTGCTCAGGGGAGGTTTAGGGGGTGCACATGTGGGATCTCCTCCCTTGAATCTATGCGGTGAATTTACCATGCGACTTGGGAAAACTTCATTATTCAAAAATTGTCCACTCCAAAGACAATTGGATCCGGAACGAAGTGGGTATTGGATTAGATCTGCTCTACTTTCTGCCCTAGAAAAGGACATGGTTGAGCTGGTAAGCTTGGACTGTAATCAGAGGTAGATGGGCTTAGTTCAGGGTGTCCAATGGCAAAGCTACAATGTGTCTTGGCTGGCCCAATCTTATGCCAGGGAGCTTCCACCCAATGTGCCAAGAGGTAGAATCTAGTTTGTCCTAACCTATGGTATTTTTATAGTAAAAAAATCCTGTCTCTCTACACTGGTGCGGTGAGGTTCTGGACGGCTGAGAGCATCTTAGGGTGTGTGCTTGGGTATTCCCAGCCATCCAGGTCCTCACCGCATCGGTACAGGGCGGCAGAGAACGATTACTCATTTTTATATAACTTTTCTTGAACTCAAATGGGCCTCTTTCACCTATTCAGCCTCAGCTAAGTAACAGAAAAAGATTACACAACAGTGTGGTGATGCTTTCCTACATCCACTCATATCCTAATCATGTGGCTTTCGCATTGACACTTTATCTCTTCGGTGATCATCTGAACCCGTACTAGACCCCATTCTAGAGGAGATAGTTTTTGCACCATGATTGGTGTAGGGTAAAAGATTTCCCTGACACAATCAATTTTAGCGACTACCTTCCTCTGTTCGGCATAGTTATAGGAATTAAAATTGGATTGTCGATTCTGATCCATCAGAATCTGCTTGATCTGATACCCTCTGCTTCAAGATTCAAATATTGGATCGGCCAATCCGACCCGATTCCAATTGTAAAACTTGTTTTCTAAATGTTTTTGTTTCAAGATTCTTTGATCATCATGCTTGGTTTTTTTCTTTCTTATTTTTTTTTTCATTTTTGTAAAGAGTTTACTATTTTTTGAAGCTCTTTTCCTTCATTGCGACTTATCGTGAATTTGTCGGCCAAAATCTCAGCTACTATATTTTTTGTTTATTGTGGGATGATGGCATATATTATATTTTGAAAGTGAATCCATAAAAATTTCTATTTTTTGGTCTATTTTTATAAAAAGAAAAATTAATTCTTCGATTCTATGGTGAATGTGAGTGCGTAATGTTACAATGACATATTTAGTAGATTTTTATGTTATAACAAGTTAATTGGTGATCTATTTCCATTTGTCCAACTTTTACGAATTGAGCCACATAATTTTTAAAATATTTTTAATATATTTTCTCAATATTTTTTATACACACTTATTGCGCTTTGGGTTTCATTTTTGTGCAATATTCAAAATTAATTTTTGAGTTTCTTCCATATATTTATTGGTAGAGATTTCTCAAAATGCTAGAGTGGGACATCACACCAATAGGCTTGCATGAGAGTTTCGAATGTTGTAATGGGCCCAATATAGTGTGGGGGGAGAGAGAGTGCGTGAGAGTGTAGGGTGCACTAGTCAGAATATGGGAAGGAATGGAAGGAATCTCTATCATAGTGAAGATCTTTCTCCGATCTCAAGCTTCAATTTTTTTTTTCTCAAGGGACTCACTAGAAGCTATAGAAGGGACCTCATAAGAGTCGAGGAAAAGATCTACAAAGGTCTAGAATGGGGCCCAAAAGGACCACAACCTTCTTGAAAAGCAGAAGATACTAATAATAAATTTGTTACTTAATGTCTTCAAAATGACTTAATTCACTCACCAAGTCCTTGAACCACTCTCTTAATGGAGACATGCCAACCATCAGGGCAAGTCTTAGATTGATTCAAGCTTCAATCTCATAGTTTAAAAGGGAAACATTTCCATAGAGTAGTGGATGCCTTATGAAAGATAAAGAACCTCATCCACTGAAAACACTAATATTAAGGACAAATAAGCAGCATTATGGTTCCTACCTCTACTGATAAGCTTAAATATACCTTTCGCTTTTATTGAGAAACATACATTATAATTCTCCTTAGACCTTGCAATGATGTAAATTTTTTTCTTGATTATTCGTGGATATTCGATGTTATGGCTATCACCTGATGATTTAGTTGAATCCAACGAAATCAAGTTGTACTTCGAGGGGTGAAGCCCGAGGTTTTCTTCAAGGACTCGAAGCAGTTAGTTACTGGGATTCCAGTTGATGGAAACATGGATGAGATCAACTACAACGGTAAGATGATTCCAAGAATTAAGGCAGTTTTTCGCAATGGAGCTATTTCAGTTTCAACAACTTTAAGAAGGGTAGGATTAGAAATGATAAGGAAGAGTTTTGACTGAGATTATGTTCTTCGAACAGCTTGAGTGTGAGTAGAGGTCCACGAAGGAGGATTTTTTAGTAACCTTCAAGTAAGATGCTAGATCTTTATAGAAATCAGAAACATTATTTAAGCAATCAAGAAATCGTTGAAGTTGTAACCTTCTATTGTTAGACCATTTTCTCACTCCCAAAAGTAATTTAATAGTAAAGGTAGAAAAAGATTTTCAAAATGATTAGAAAATGATTTGTCATCATCATGTCATTATTAAAATCTGAAAATATTTTTCAGGTAGACATGTGAAATTCCAAGATCTACTCTCATTTGAAAAAAAAAGTAGGTTAAAATATGAGGGGAAGAAAAAAGTAAAATGAAGATTTTTTAGAGAAAGTAACTCTCGCTACAAATAAATAGCAAAAATCGGAAAATAAAAAACTTCCCTCAAATAAAAAATTCAAGCAAGGGTTGTGCCCCCCCCTATACCCTTGCTATGCGGGGGGGCTCTTGCCCCCTTGCAACCACCACGACCCGCTTAACGACAAGAGGGACCGCCGTTCTGTCTGTCGAGGGGCCTGAACTAGTACTCCCTGGGTTAAATTGTGATGGAATACAAGCCATCGTACACCAATAATCTATACAAAAAAAAAAAAAAATCGCATATAATATATATAATAAATAAAAAATCAAATGAATTCAAGGGAATAATGAATTATAAGTTTGGGTAAAACGCGTTGTGTGTTAACAGATATTTCTAGCTAGTTTGAGCCTACTCATGATTGATCTATTACATGAATTAACTTTGGCTATGTGTAACTGTGGTTTACCCTTAGACCTAAATTGTTAAACCAACTAGTTCAAGGGTTCCTTGTTACCAAAAAATAAAAAATAATATTAAAAAAATAAATAAGAATAGAAATTTAGGATTAATTGCAGTCCACCTTTTATGACCCAGCATATAAAAATCAGTGGGATGGTCTAAGTAAGTAAATGATATTCTGGAGAAAATTTTGGAAATTTCAGAGTGCACGGCATTTGATTGCTCCCATGTGCATGACTCAGCTTATGATATACTATCACTTATGTGTACACACACACACACAAAAAACGATTTACTATCACTTATCAAGTGGATTTATATGGAAGGTTTGGAACAAGGAATCAACAATTTCCTCATGGATAATAATAAATAGATGACCTTCAAGTCTGAAATTTATTTTACTCATAAGAACTACTATTTTATTCTTTTTTTCATTTTTTTGATCGACGGCTCTTTAACTTATTAGAACCACTTGAGATTAAGATGAAATGCAACCTTTATATTACTATTGCTCCAACTGCCTCTTCATTTCAAGCTGACCAGAAAAGGTCCCATTACCATTAGTGGTTAAGATCAATAAATCATAATAGCTTTTAGATCAAAGTAGATACTTTTGATTTGCTTTTTTGTATAGTTAAAACTGAAGCAAGATTAGATACTTTTAAACATTGATTAGAACATTCAAACCCTTTTACGGTAGTGTAGTCAGTAATCAGTATCATCACCCATTAGAACTTGGACACTACCTACTCTGTGTCCATTTTTAAACACAACTAGCTTCAACACTGGAGCTCTCTCTCTCTCTCTCTCTCTCTCAATGTGGTTGAGTGGGAGAGGTACATTGAGCTATAAGGATTGGTGGAACTTCCTAGAGAAATATTTGAATGTTTATTGCAACAGGGAGACAAGGATTTATAATACATTATTAATATAAGAAGAAAGGATTGTTTTGTAAGTCATCGGCTGTCCTACTCAAGATGCCAACAGGATTAGAAGAATCTGTCTGTGGATGGTGGAGCTATGTAATGCTGAGCCATCAAGCAACCAACATGAAGTAATGATTCAAAACCTAGTCTTTCAGCAAGTTATTAATTATTTAATTGTTTAAAAAAAAAATTGTTAGGATCGATGATCCCAACACAATGTCAGTCATTTCAAGCTCAATTAAATTATTTGAAAACCTCTATTGATTAATGGCTGTTGATATATGGTTCTTATTATTGTTGCTATTTGTTTATTTTAATGCAGTTTTTTGTAATTAAACACACTAACAAAACTTATATATATATATATATATATATATTACTTAGGAGGTTAGTGAATGACTACAAATTTTTTTTTTTTAATAATTATTTGTCATATAGGGTAACCGATCCATGATTCATATATATCATCTATAAGTAATAATCTAAGATTTAGCCAAAGAGAAGGGATAATAAATTCAATGTTGAGAGTCGGTTTTCCTGCATACGTATTTTAGCTTAGTTGACATTAAGACATCATAATAAAAAAGAAAAAGGAGATGAAAAAAAAAAAGCATATCCAATGAACGAGGCTCCCACCATTATGGGGTTTACGGAGGGTCATAATATACACAACTTTACCCATGCACCACAGAGAGAATGTTTCCTTAATTAAACCCACGAACACTTGGTCGCAAGGCATAGATATATTGTGTTCCCCACCTCCCCCACCCTTCCAAAAATTTATTTTTTGAAGATATTGTGAATATTATTGTCTATGTCAATCTTTACATATAATGTAAATTTGACATATACCAAATGCAAAATGTTACCATGCGTCAGAAAAGTTCCGAGGAACAAGTTGAATAGTCATTGAATTAAGAATAACTCTAGAATTTGAAAATTAACTAATCAAAATAGTGATTCTTCAACTAAAAATAATGTATTTATATCTCCACTTAACACTTTTAGCCATGCAAGGCCATGATGTGGTAAAATCAAGATTATCCTCTTTACAATCTACTTTAAACTTCGAATTGCTGAACTCATTGATTTGGCTCAAAAGATCTAGACGAATTTTGTACCATGTCTCAATTGAGGAATTTTGTCGTGAGCTATGTTCTTGGTGTTTGTTTGATGACTTTAAAGTTGATTTCCTCTTTTTGCTGATGACAATGCTAAAAGTGGAAGGGAGATATTACTTTGATTTGTGTTTTTATTTTAGTGTGATGTCCAAAAGTGTCTAGATATTCTTGATGTACATTCTTTTCTACCATTGATTTCTATACTTTTTTAATAAAAGAAAAGAAAAGAAAAAACATTGTATCGTAAGTTGAGAAGTCACTAAAAATATAATTGAAGTAAAGTGTTGTGGCCAAAATATGACAACGAGATTTATTGTACAAAATTCGAAATGCCTCTGGCATTACTTTGGGAGTTCCATATAAGCACTAGAACCGGTGGATTAATCAAGAGATTCTCTATACACCATTGTTGAAAGAAAACTCAATCTTTCTAGTTGTACATATTTTAAAAAAAAAAAAAAAAAAGGACAAATGATGCAATCGAGGATGATATATATATGATGTGCTACCACACCTTGAAAAAGACTTACACGCTACTTTGTTCAAAATTTGTATTATGTCCAAAATGAAATGGTTTATAAAATTTGAGTCACTTATTATTTATTGGTAATTAGTATTCCAATTAGAAAATACACCTAACGTTGGGCCTAATTAATACGTGATCTTATCCTACCTCTATATTCAGGGTTTGTTGGCTCTATTGTTATTAATTAGGCCACGTAACTTAAATTTAAGTGTAGTTAGAGTCTCTTGGTTGTTACCTTTCCCTTTTCCCTCCTATAATGTATCCATCTAGGACATCTCAATTGAGGAATTTTCCATTGAACTGAATCAAATTCATGGCAATAAGTCAATGTCCATCAACTGCTTAACTAAAGATTGTGACCTCCACACAGCACGAGCACCACGGAAAATTGCAGGGATTTAATAATTCTGAAGGAGAATTAAGATCAAACAATCACACTTTCATAAATCATTTGCTTCATTGATATGATTTAAATAAGGCTTGGCACATTATGTGATTAAGAAAAAAACTAAAAAGGCGAAAGAGACAAGAACACAATAGGATCAATGTTGTGTATCAATGTCCCCCCATCTATTTGATGAGAAGTATATATGCTGCTCTTACTTTCTCCAACAAATGAAGTTCTCTCATGAGAAGCCAAGCCACTCCCTCTTTCTCCTATGGCTATGAGTGTGATGGTGGGTCTTAGCATTTTCCAATATCACTAATGCTTTCTTTATCAAAGTATTTAGCAACCCATGTAACCCATTAGGGTTAAATGCTAAGATTGTCAGTTGTGGGAAGAGTATCAGAGAGACAGTACCATTAGAACACCATTAGGGTGCAACAGATCGAGCCATATTCTGGTTAAAAAAACATTTTCTATACAATGTTGAGTAGAAGGTTCGGCCTTATCCCTAACCTTCAAAATCTTATGCCATACCCACAAGAAATTCTTCAACCTTTTCACCGTCCACAACGAATAGGATTTCAGATATCTATGGTTAACCCATTTAACCCATAAGCTATCTTTTTTAAAAAGCAATTCATCAGATTTGCTTTATAATTCCCACCAAGTTCATCTCCTACTCCCCTACTATTTATTTGTAGAATATAATCAAATATTCTCATATACACTCTAGGACATAGGGGTATCAATTTGTCGGGTCAAGCCTGTACCTTTCACCATGACTTGCCTATTCAAGTAATGAGTTAGTCTTTGGTCGATCTCATGTAGGGCTTGATAGGGTTCCAGACTTTAGCAGGACTTTTCCTAATCAACTTCATAGGACCTTAAACGGGCTTTAAATGGTCTTTAATTCTCTTAAATTTAAAAAACTTTAATATATTTTTATTTAATCATCAAAATTTAGAAATGATTTTACACTTAATTACATTCAATAATTGATAAAAATATTAATATATACCCTATTTTGCCCCCAAAAAATCATAAGCGGTCGGGAGAAACGTGTCGGGCCAAGTTGGGCTTATTAACTGGCTTATGATCCTTTGATGTAATCTGTGTTCACAGTGCTTTTATCTAGGGAAGTGGGTTATTTTAGCCATCTCCTAGTCAGGATGACCCTATCAATGGTATGTGAGGCAGTTTGGTCAATTTTCCTTCCTTGGCTTTGGGTAATATGTATCAAAAACCTTGTGTTTATGATACCTTCTATTTGAATGAATTCCGTTATACCCAAAAAAGAAAAAAGATACACCACATGGTACAAATACTTCTAAGGGAAAAAGGTTATGCACACGGACAATGTGTGGAAAACTTTTGCATGCCAAGACACATTTTACTGTTTTCCTAGGATGATGAAATGTCTTAAGTACCCCCTATTTAAAGATTCGAAAGTGGGCTCCATCCTTTGCCAAATACTAGTATACAGACGTTGGAGGAAACTCTTGCCATACTGATATTCACTAGTCCAATAAAAAAAAAAAAAAATCCTTTAAGAATATACATACATGTTACAAATAGCAATACTTTCAAGTCTAACAGAAAAAAAAAAATTATTTCCTTTTAGTGCGTTCCCCTTCAGACACCACCCATCCCCCCTCCCCCTTCTCCTTCACCCTTCCTTCCTTAAAGTAGGGCCATTGTTTTTTTTTTTCTTTTTTCTTTTTTTTTTGTGTGTGTGTGTTTGTTTTTTTTTTTTGTATGTAGGGCCATGGATCTTTCAAAACCCTAAGCAAATGCTAATGAATTACAACCTTAAAGCAAACTAGTAAAGTGAACTTCGAAGCATGGGATATAATTAAGATCGGTGACCGAGGTAAAGTAGTTTATATCAATGTAAGGTTCTTTCTCCTATCTCTCTTAGTATATTGCACAGTACTTACTATACAGCCGTCCAGCAAACCAGCCTCTTGATAGTATATGACCCATTGGCACATCATCAATTGAGACAATTCATTATAGGCTGATGGGTCATAACCCTAGAAATTGTCTTCACCAAAATATTAATCATAAGCCTAGGCCTACAATGGAATCATTTATAAACTAAGACTAGTAAAGGGGCCAGCTTCAATTCTTCAAATTTACTCAAGTGTTGGTGATCCTTCCAAGCAATGGAAAGTTATATCAAAGAGAAGTATATCATGATGATCATGAAGCCTACCCCGGAAAAGGGAAAGGAAAAGAAAAAAAGGAAGTGGCAAATGATCATTTTCATGATTTGGTCTCAAATAGTGGGCAACCAAGTGAGAGGATAAGGAAAAGAAGGAAAAGAGGAACTTCACTATTCAAAGAATGTTGACCTAGGTCTAGGGAGAGGTCGTTTGTTCTATTCACTCTCCCCCCATTCTGCACGTCTTGCCCCTTGATTTTCCTTTGTTAAGTTGGGATGCCAACTCCTAGTGGCCTATAAACCCTCGATAGAATCTAACCCAAAGAATAAAAAAGAGAGTGAAAAGAGATAATCAGAGATACTACAAAGCTAAAACTTGACTCGGACTAGGAAACCTGTTGAGTTTGTTTTTTGACTCAGTAAATTGATGAATTCTAGAATTACCAATTTATCTTATAATTAACATTAATGTTATTATAACTTTGATTACTTACTTAAGATAGGGCAGCTCATGAAGTTTAAGTAAATGATTTCCCGTGTTAATCTTGATGACTTATTTTTGTCCAAAATAAGCAACAGAATGAGTTGTGTTGGTTGGAGACTGAGTCATGTCAAAAAGGCCGAGTTATTGGGTTGACCCAACAAATTTTGAATATGCTGCTAACAAGGTAGCGTAAGCATGATGCAACGGATTAAAGATAATCTTTTCTTCTTTTTACTTGGAAAGATTAACAGAAATTAATATTTGGTTAGCAAGATAATTCAATCTTTCATCTCATCTAGTCTTTTCAAATACCTCCACCACCGGATATGAAAAAAGGTCTATTTGATTAAGAACATTAATTTTGTAGGTCGATAAAACTCTGTCGGTATAGCACAAACAACACCAGTGCATGGGGCCAATAGGAAGGCACGTGGGAGCATTTTCAGAACATGGGGTAGGGCCAACGTGATAATTTCACATCCTACATAATCTGGGTGTTTTCTGCATCAGAACAGTATGGTTCTTTTTACTAATTTTGTATTACTCATGAAAATATTGGGCTTGGATGTGTAATATTTATTTATTTTTTATTTATTATTTTCTTTTATGCAAAGGGATCATTTGGAGCCAGACAAGTAATGTGCAAAGGAGTTGAGGAAAGGACATATAACGGCCAGAATGAGAGTATAAGAGGGTCACAAGACTCAAAAACCTTCTTGAAAAGTAAAAAAGATACTAATAGCTCTATGACTTGGATGCAATCAAAGGAACTTGATCCATTGACCAAGTCCTTGGAAACACTATCCTAAGAAGAAATGTCAATCACTAATATAAGGTGCAGGATATCAAATGGAGTATCATCTAGATCTAATTCCAATTTACACTAAAAGAGATATATGATATAAATACCCAACGCTTTGAACTATTAGGTGAAAGAACTCACAGATATATAAGAGACAAATGGTCTCAGGGGTAATCGATGTGAGACTATTCTCCCAACACATATCTCCATGGTTCGCTACATTAAAGAGTTCCAAAGCTTCCGAAAGATTTTCTTAATCGAATGATAGATTAATGTATATGGTGGACCATAGTTTGACAAAAGAAAAAAAAAAGATAAAGGAAAGAGAAAGGAAGCTCACATCCATCAGTCCCCATTTTGTACTAACATAATGGGAATCCATGTGATGACTCAATGTTTGATATAATCTCCTCATTCCACCTATGGTTACAAGATCTTAATAGTAAGCTAGCATTAATTACACTTATCTAATTCTGCAGCTTAAACTTAATGGAATTCATTGTAAGGGGCATTTTTGTAATTTCATACAGATAGATGATGATGGATCATTGTCTCATAACTCATAAGACATAAGGTCATGTTCTTGCTAAACAAGTCAAAGGACACACACACTTCCTCTACTTCTAAGTTACGCTGTCGCTGTCATGAGTCTCTTGACACTTCTTCCAAGCCACAAACCATGTGAAAAATTATAATAAACCAAACCTCATTAATTTCTAATTACAAAATAAAAATTACTTATTTATTAACAAATTAAAAACTATTCATGAAATTTCTCCTCCACGATGATCGAGAGGAAGCCCTTGTCACTACGTAGCTAATCAAACCAAACCCAAAGCAAAACGACAGGATAGAAACAGAAAGAAAATGAAAATCATAACAAGTGTCCGGCGGCCGGCCGGCAGAACAATTTGGCGGGAATTCACCCTTTCCGGTGGTGGTTCAATAGATGATATCTTTCTCTGCTCGACTTTGGAATAAAGATAGTTGAATTTGAAACAGCACAACTGTTCTTGCAGGAAGCATCAATGAACCCAATTCTATCACTTAACGCTCTTGAAGCCTTTTTCCCCTTCCAATAACAATCGTCATCAGCTCCATCTCCATCCCGGAGATCTTTGGAGCACTCCATTAATGCGGCGACGAACGGATCTGGATGAAAATTCTGTTGGGGTTTCTTCTTTCTTGTGGGTAAGATTGATTCAAGATTGAATCTTTTGGAAGGAGTTGGCTTGGGAGGTGGCAATGGGAGTAGAATTAGAGGGTTACCATCTTTGGTTTTTGAAGAAGGAGAGTGAGGATTCAAATATTTCTTTGGGATTCCGGGGTGTTGTTCCCATGAGAAAGGGATACCCGAAAAGGGAAGTGGAGTAATTGGACTTGACGGGGAGGAATCATCAAAAATGGATGATCCGAAGGAAGAAGATGATGATCTGAAGGAAGATGAACATGAAAAGGAATGAGTCCGGCGAGATGATGGGTAGCGTTTTCCAACTGGGGAGATGTTGGTGGTGGTGTCTCCCTCTAGTTGAAGATTTTCGCCTTGGCTGAGAAATTCTATGCAGGAGTCTGCCATTTAGGTTCAGGGAGAGAAAGTGTGTTCTGTTCTCTTTCTTCTTCTCGTGAGAGTACATTATATAGAGTCATCTGAAGGTAAAATGTATATTTTAACGATGCAACAAGCTTTGAGATTTATCAAAAATAAATAAAAAATAAGATAGAGAGAGAGATGAGGGCAAAATGGGGAACCAGTTCTGAACATTGGCCTATTTTAACGGGCCAGCCTCTTTGTTTCAATACTTCATAAACTTATGGTATTTCCTTACCAAAAAATAAAATAAAATGAACTTATGGCATTCTACCCAAAAAAAAAAGACATGGTACTAGCAAGTCATGAGTCGAGCAAACATGCATGAAGCTCCCTAATTACAACCACAAGAAATTTTTCATTTTGGTAAGAACAACAAAAGGAAATAAGGGTATAGATCCTCACTAGATCCTCTCTAGCCACCGATTAGATCCTCTCCAGCCTCCTTGGTTGGAAAGGGATCAACTAGACACAAATTAAGATTGAAAAATTAAAATATGAGAGTGAAAATCTAAATCCAAAAAGTAATTAGGGTGAGTTCTATAAAAAATAAATAAATAAATAAACTAGGGCTACTACTGTGGGCGTAGCTAAGGTCAAGCGAGTAGTATCCTACCTTTTCGAGGGCCATACCTAAGGTTTAACACTTATATCAAACATGGGATTGGAATTCATCAATTTGATTCAAACCAAAATCACAATTTTGACTTTAGAAAATAGGGACCATAATGAATTAGCAAAGATTTCTATTGATTTATGACTTTTTTGTTTTAGAGTTTTTTGATTAAATAGAATTCAGATTTTTCAACTACTATATTGACTAGAAGAAAGGGAAAAAAATTAGAAATGAAGATCAAAATGCACCCATGACCAATTGAAAAAATTACATGAAAAAGCGGACATGATTAGATCGAAGTCAGAATTGTTCCTGATTGGATTCTTTGAACCATGATCATATCCAATCCTTAATAAAGTTCATAGCATAAGGGTGAACCCAAAAATTTCCTCTTGGAGGGGTACTCGGGTGCAAAACTTATATATGGATGAAATAGAATAGTGAGGCTTACCAAAAGTAAAATAGTGAGGGGTATTGGGATTTTCTTATTGATACAAAATCGATATTTTTAACCCTATTATTTTTTGGGGGAAAACAATGCTCCTAGTAGGGTGTAATTGAGCATAAATAGGGGTTGGGGATTTTGTATTTCACAAGAGTAAGAACATCATTCTGCTTTATGTGACGAGGGACTGTGTGTGTCTATATATATATATATATATATAGATCTTTTTGTATAATACACTTCTTTAACAAAAAAAAAAAAAAAAGGTAAAAGATGTTGTTTTAGATATATAATTAAAAGGTATACAAAATGACAATTTTTGAGAATGACATGACAGTTAATTTGAAAAGTGATTTACATGATTTAAAAATAAAATTTTGAAATAAAGCATGAAACAATCAAAAGAATATTTTTTTTGGGTAAATGGGACAATCAAAAGATTGCATATTCTAAATATGGCTGTAGTGGTGACATTCAAACACTTCTTTCATACGTATTTTACCTAAATACACTAGAATTGATAAATAACATATAGATTCTACTAAATAAATAAATAAATAACATATACATCCATTGAAAATTTGCAAAGGTTCTTGGTTAAAGTAATATATATCCATTGCAATTTTTTAAACATTTCTTTGTTTTTTCAATTTCTCTCTCTCTCTCTCTCTCTCTCTCTCTCTCTCTCTCTCTCTCTCTCTCTCTCTCTCTCTCTCTCTCTCTCATGCATATTTAAAGAATCCGTATAGGATCAGCCATATCGGTGGATCCGAATTAGTATAAGCAGAGGTCAATATCGATTCTTGATCAATCCCAGAGTTATTGATCCAGATCCGCCGGTCATTATAGATACCCCGAAACATGTTTTTTCTTATAAAATCGAGCAAAATACTCAAGAAGACAAATCTTTCACTCATTTTTGGTCTGATCAACTTGGAATATTTGGGAATTATTAGTTGTTTTCAACATCCAAAAGAGTATTTTATGATCTAAAGGCCGGATTTGTAGATTGACATTACAAAATCCACCTTTTTCATATCTACTATCTACTGATCTTCCTTTTTTTCTTTTCATCACGGTTCATGCTATTTTATGAGTCGTTTAGTAGGTTAAATTTAATCTATGTGTTGCTTTTCTTGATTTTGCTGATTTGATTATTTGAACCATAATCATACCCAATCCTTACCTAATAAAGGTCATAGCGTTGAGGGCGAACCCACAAGTTTTCTCTTTGGGGGGTAAAGATCTTAACTAATTAATGTAAGAGAATAGTGAGAGGCTAGGTTATATGTATGGCGATTTTTCTCATTGTCATTTTTAAGGCCTCAAATAATTTGCAAACTTTGTTTTATTTATTTATTTATTTTTTTATATTTTTCTTAACATACTTTTTTTTCCCCCTAAGAAAGCGTAAATATTTGTCTTTCATATTTGTAATCAAAAGCATGCAATAGTTCTTGAGAGTTATTGTTACTTTCAAATTATTTTAAGTATCTACAATTTACCTTCAATTTAAAAGAATTTTTTGAAATAAGAAATAATAAGACAATCAAAAAAAGATTATATATTATAAATAAACTTATAGAGGTGTCGTTCACACAATCTATATATTTATCTAAGGGATTTTCTTATTGACAGTTTGTATCCTTTCAAGGTGTCAATCTTTCATGACCATATATTTTTATCCTTTTGGTATGACATAATTTCTTTTTTCTAATGAAGGTAATAGTGTCATTTTACATGTATATTTGCATGATTATGATAACTTTTAATAATCACATAATAATGTCACTTTCGATTTTTCTTTTAAAATTTATTTATACCTTTATCTTATAAATTTTTAAGATAATTAAAAAAAATAACAAATTTTAAATACACGTATAAAGATGTCATTCACACTTCCTTCTTCTAAATATACTAGAATTAATAAAATAACACAGGCAAAATACTATATACATTGTCGTGCACCAAACCATTAAATGAGGGTAAGGAGGAACCGTAAACCTTTCAAAATCATGCCCATGCAATTGAAAATATTCAAAAAATTCTTGGTACTTTTTGTGTGTGGACTATGGAAGAGTGGCTCAAGCTGCCCTATTCCTAGCTTCCTACCAAGTTACAGGCACAGTAGCATTAGTACCTAGGAAGGGATTGTGTGAATTTTTTCAAAAGACAAAAATACCCTCGTCCTTTTAGTGCAGTTAAATGAATGTCCTCAGTATTGTGGGCCTGCTGAGTCCACGAGATTTCTACAGGCGAAAGACGACAAGAGAGAAGTTTGTTGCCTATTTCGTGAACAACACAATAAAAGCGAAGAACCATCAGAGGGTGATGGAGTTGACGACTGACGAAGAAGCAGTGGTGGTGGTGGTGGTGGGAGGAAAGCCTAGAAAGCATGTGACTGTGGGGCCTATCTTCTTGACTTAGGTGTGATGTGATGAATTGGTCGGATGTTTGATCTCATAGACTGGTAACCATCAATAATAGTAGTCGATCTCGTGGATTAATGTTGTCCCCATAGACACGAGTGTGCCACATGTGGTTGAATAGGTGTAGGTGACTCCCACTTTTCACACGTGTTTACTGTGTATGATATTCCTAGAGAAGAGTTCTCCCCGTTGGGAGGTGGCCCTTGTGCTAGTGCCTCGACCAATCACAGCGCACAAGTAGGTATTGATAAAAAAATATGAAAAAATTACATGATTATTCACTTTTGGGTTTCTTTTAACAAAATTATCCATCAAAAGCTTCAGTTAACAAAAATACCCAAAATTAGGTTTCCCTTTACAAAATTACTCACTTAAAGTTTAAGTTAACAAAAATACCTAAAATTGAGTTTGGGTTTACAAAACTACCCATTCAAAGTTTTTGTCATAAAAAAATACATGATTATATATGGAAGATGAAGAATCACTATTTTGGGTAGTTTTGTAAACCCAAACTTGATTTTGGGTATTTTTGTTAACTAAAACTTTGGGTGGGTAATTTTGTAAATTCAAACATAATTTTGGGTATTTTTGTTAATCAAAATTTTTTGTGGATAATTTTGTAAAGGAAAACCCAAAAAAGGGTAATCATGTAATATTCAACTATTGGATGCCTAATCATACGGTGGGGTGAACCTACGGATGTATCCATGTAGGGGTGTCAATTCGTGGCCCGACCCAACTAAATCTATCAGGACCGACCGTTTATAGATCGGTTTGGCTCAAACCATTTATTAAACATTTCGAGCTTGAGCCCGGCTCATTTACAAATGGTTGGTCTCGATTTTGCTACTTGGACCATCAGACACCCGACCAAGACCGATCGAATAACACGTGACTGAGATCGACCTATTGTACACCGACCTGGACCGACCATTTAATGATTGTAGAATACCTATTTTACCCCCCAAATTAAAAAGTAAAAACAAAAAAGTAAAGACATGTTCACATTTTAAATAATGGTTATATTTGGTATCATTTATTGATTTATTGTCATTTTTTTGGGCTTACATGAGTGGGCTGGAATATAAGAGCACATTTTAAAGAGGGCCCGTTTAAACATGCCCGATTAAGGCCCAACTAAAGCCCGATTATAGCCCGAGGCCGACCGACCGAATATAAAGCGTACAATGCCCTCAATAACTAAGCCCAATTAGTTAAATGGGCGGACACGGTGCAGCCATTGAAAGTCTTCAAACCTGATTAAGCCTGATCAAAACTGGACCGGCCCGACCGGTTGACACCCTTGTATCCATGTGTTTCTGGTGCATGTTTGGGACCTCCTAGATATCGGATATCTGTTGGATGTTTGGAGAGGAAATAGGTCCACATCCACCAAGGGGCATTGTGATCATTTCACATTCATCCTATGTCCGGGCGTAAATAAAAAAAAACTTGCCCAATATTCTTTAAAGAACCTGGCGGTCTAGTGTAGGAAACACTCAAACATAGAAAGTGTGAAATGAATGCGCTGCCCCGCCCTTGTTTGTGTAGAAAGTGCTTCTGCCTATGTTCTCATTAGCCTGTGCATTAGGCGTTTTCTATGCCAAACCGACAGAGTACATGCCCATTTTTTAAAGGGTAATTTACAACGCCACCCCTTGGAGAATGCCAATATTAGAGGGACACCCCTTCTCTTTCACCAAATTGGACTTAGACCCCCTACCGTCAGTCAACGTTACATAATATACCAAGAATGCTGACATCAGCAGTTAATATTTTTTCTAAATTCCATTTTGCCCTTCAAAATAATGGAGTACCAAAATTGCCCTTAATGGTTCTATTCCCAAGTCAGCCTCAATGAGTTGAGAAGAAGAACGGGTAGGCTTGCAGATCGGCGG
>NC_056563.1:12199267-12237583 GCF_013358625.1 Macadamia integrifolia | reverse complement strand
AAAAAAAAAAAAACAAAAACAAAAACAAAGAAACATATCTTCTCGCCTGCGACAGAAACTGGATGGGAAGCACTACTCGCCGGGGACAAAAGGAGAAGTATTTTCCGGCGACTGCCCTCTCTATCTCTGCTGGAACTTGTCTGAACCCTTGGTCGCAGGTAGGGAGAAGAGGAGAGAAGGAGAGAAAGAGAGAAGGAGAGAAGGAGAGAAGGAGAGAAGGAGAGATAAAAGGGTAAGAAGGGGTATTTTTGGGATAATGAAAAATGTCTAATTTATTAGTTTTAACTCATAAGGGCAAAAACGTCATTTCAAAGCATCATATAACGTTGACTGACGGTAG
This sequence comes from Macadamia integrifolia, assembly GCF_013358625.1. NCBI lineage: Eukaryota > Viridiplantae > Streptophyta > Magnoliopsida > Proteales > Proteaceae > Macadamia > Macadamia integrifolia. The sequence goes on along the minus strand of NC_056563.1, from coordinate 12,237,243 downwards.
GGGGTCCGAGTCTAATTTGGTGAAAGAGAGGGGTGTCCCTCTAATATTGGCATTCTCCAAGGGGTGGCATTGTAAATTACCGTTTTTTAAATTGAAAGACATAAGGGGAGGTTTATTCTAGGGTGAAAGAACACTTTTAATCTAGTGCGGAGGGGCAATGAAAGAGCACGTGAAACTATATTCAATGCATAGGAATGGAGGGTAATATAGTCTTTTTCCACCTATGTCTAAGCATAGGCAACACCTGGCAAGGTTCTCTCCTGTTTTTTCTCATAAAGAAAATTGATCACCTAATAGAACCAGGCGACAAAGTCAGTGAGAGAGAGAGAGAGATTGATAGGATTGGAGTTGTACCAAATTAAGTAATGACACTTGCCTAGACACAACAAGCGTGAAATGATTGAACTCCCACCACCCCTATGTGTGTAGAAGATGTTATTACCTGTGCTCTCATTGACCCATGCTCCTGACATTCTAAATCGATAAGATTCTTTTGTGTATTCTTTAAACTGAAAGACATTAAGGGAAGATTATTTTGTTATTTTGTATAAATAAAAGAATTTTACTAATCTGATATAGATAATACTAATGTGTAAGACCAATGAAAAAGCACTTTGAAACACCTTCCGTGTAAAAGATCAGAAGATAACATGATCTTTTTATTTCCACCTGTCTGAACATAGGCATCAGCTGACAAGGTTCTCTCTCCCTTTTTGTAATAAAGAAAATTGATTACCTAATAAAATCGGGCCACAAAAGGCCACAATAATCAGAGAGAGAGAGAGAGAGAGAGAGAGTAGTGCCAAATTACAAAAGTGTGACTAGAAAGTAGAAACCAAAAGGAAGCTTATCCGGCACTGTGAGGTGGGACAATTTGCTGCTCAACTAATTAGCAGTGATCTACAGTAGTCACGTTGCTTTCCATCCCACCAAACATATGATACACTGTCAACTAAACTTGCCTTACCCCATAGAAATCCATTTTACGCTTAAAGCAGAGGGATTGGGCTTTTTCCCTAGCCCTCTCTATCCGGCTCAGTCTCGTCCGTATCCCGATGATCTTGTATTTCAAAGGAGTTCAACACATGAAGTATTGATGATTTTACCTAGATAACGAAGGCCACCTACGCATGGGGGTGTAAGGGAGGATGTGGATTTGAAACTGAAATCATTTATGAAAATTAAATAGAATCATTTACCTCAAAATCGTAAAATCATTTAGTAAATTGTTTGGTTCTAGTTTTAAATTTAAGATCGATTAGTTAACTGGGTCGGGTCCGTTTTAACTGTTTATCTCGTTGGTTTCAAATCGAATTGATACCGTGAAAATCAAATCTTTTAAACTGTCAAAATTGATCCGATTAACTTGTATAACGATTAAATATTTTGTTGTTTTAACAAAACATAATGATTTAATCTAGGAAAGAATTAAGGACCATAGAGGATGTCCAACGATCTATTCAATAGTTTACTCTTATTATGTAGTTATGTAGTCAAATCCTTGCTTGTTTTCAATGCCTCATTTAATCTGATACAAGATTGAAGTGTTTATCAACAAAAACAAATTTTAGTAAACATGGGAATAAACTAACAAACCGATTGCTAACAGTTTAGAAACCATATGGAATAAACCACGATCAAAACCGTGGAACCAACATTGTTTAAAAACCGTGGAACTGAAATTGTTTACTAAACGGTTGCTGTTTCAAAAAGTGCAACTGTTTAGTAAATGGTACGGTTTTGGTTTCAACCAAATAAATGTGAATCGAATCCAAACGCAACGTAAACACCAAAACCAAACCGATTAACATCCTTAGGTGTAAGGGGGTGAAGCTCTCCACCCAATATATATATATATTTTTTTTATTTGGGAATCGTTTACTGAGGACAATTATGTACTTTATAGTATTAGAGTTTACAATATATTTATAGTGAGGATTCAAACAATATAAGAGAGGTGTGAGGACGAACAATGTAACCCTATTCTCTAATAATATTGAAGCAAGATCTCATCTTTGGATGTAGGCAATCTATCCAAACCATGTAAATTTGTGTTCGCCGTAAAATTTTTTATTCTTATATTTTTATTCTTTTATACATCATTTTAGGGTCACGTTTCTACATTAACAGCACAAGAAGTCTATTTACACAAACACGAGAAACAAACTGAAATGAAACGAGTAACTATAAATCAATAACAGAACCGACCATCACAAAGTTGGTGTAGCCTCACATTTATGTGTTCTAAACTACACATTCACAGACAAAACCATGTGTCCAACTAAAGTTAAAAATGATAAATTAAATAAATAATAACAAAACATTTTTGTGACAAGGATATGTTACTTTTTTAAATATCACAAAGCGCTTATTCAATCACATGGATGGACCTGTTCAGTCTGATTATGACATAGTCTAATTTAGCCAGGAGTTAGATTTTCAGAGTCCACATCAATCAAATACCCCATGAATGAGTCTGTATCTTGTGTTTTTGATCTATACATGTGTATTAGTACTATAACCATTACTATGCACTCTTCTAACTTTAAGCATGAACAGACGGTGTAGATAGAGTGAACCATGAAAATGGATGGTTCAAATTTATCTTGTGACTTCTCAAAACATCCCAAATTCAGACCCAACCACATCAGTTCGAAGGTTACAAATTAACCTCCTTGCCCAAAGTAATAGAAGCATCTGTCCAAATTAGGTCAAATAATTTTAACTTTCAACTTCTCACCCCCCACCCCTCCCAACCCAAAAAGAGAAAAAAAAATATTTTTGATTTCCTTTTATATAGTAATTAGGACAAAGTTTTTCTTTTGGCTGAACGATGGAATGGTCCATAACTCTCTACCCCTTATTGTCTATGGTTGCGATGGACCACGGTGAATAGGAATAGATTCGCCTTGACTTTAGGAAAACTCAATCCTAGCTATTATTATTGCACTAGACATGCAATTCACAACATTCAATCCTTCTCTTATTGAGCTCACACGGGAACTTTATTCATCTGACCAAAAATGGTCAGGTCAGCCCAGCCCAGCCTTAATTCATCTTTGGACTGGGTTTGGGATTGGTAAAGTTTTGGGCCTAATCAAGTCCATCATCAAATCAGGTCAAAATCAGTGCCCCTGACTGTTGATGCCAGTCCACGCCCAACTCAAATCATAGATCCTACCACTACAATAAGACTGGGATTTTTAACAGTACCCATAGACGAATAGGGTTAGGATGGCGACATCAAAAGAGAGTTGACAAGGGTAAAGCATGTTAGAGCATCAAAACGGATAAATTGGTCGTGACAAGGAGGGATTTGGATCTCTCTAAAGATTTTTCCTCCAACTTTCCTCCAACCTTTTACATAAACGTAACCTAAACATCAGCGGACACACAGCCACATGCATGCATGTGAGAGGTTGGAGAGTCATTGGAGAGGATCCCAATCCAATAACGAGATATACAGAACCATCCCATGCAATTAAATGTCTATGCATTGCCATTGTTCTAGTCGAGGTCGTGTCATATCCATGAACATGGTCAAAAAGGAAGAGGATAGATGTGAGGAAAATGGCTGTTATTGCCTTGAGGGTCCAATGGATAGATGCCAACCCTATAAGATTTACTGTGGTAGCATTGTTCTCCATCCATTTATTATGATAATTTATGAAGTCTGATTGCATTGAAAGTTGACAAATGATTATGAGAAAAATAAAGGAAGAGAAAAATGCTGTTTGGAAAATGAGGGCAAAAAATGGACTGGACTGAACTGGACTGGGCTGGGCTGGAACCGTAGTGATCTGAATGCAGGTTTGGTTTTCCATTTGTATATTTAAGTTTAGGTTTTGGTTTGACTTGGATCCATATCCGGCCCAAAAGTCTCAATGTGTCAAGTTTCAAAACTTCCATTGAAATCTTACATTTTCTTACCTCTCCACTTCATCCATTTCACTTTAATTCTATGTGAAACATCATCCTTTACATCGCCATCTTTGTAAATGATTGACCACAGGAATTTTAAATAGTCACTTTGTGGTAATTCTCACTCCTCTAGTTTTACCACTTCATCATATCTCCTACATTGACTAAAGAGACACATCATATACTTTATCTTTGTTCTGTTTATTGTAAAACTCTTAATTCCAAGCTTGATTTCCATAGCTCTAGTTTAATATTAATCTCTTCCATTGTCCATCTATCAAAACAATATCATTAGCAAATAATATACACCACGAGACCTGATCTTGGATGTGCCTGATTATATCATTTATGATGAGCACAAACAAAAGAAAGTTTAGAGTCGATCCTTAATGTCACCCAATTGTAATTGGGAATTTGCTACTTTGATCCTTTTTTGTTTTTAAACATGTCACTACTCTCTCATATATGTTCTTAATTATATTCACATAGTTGATTGAACTCATTATATCTCGGTACTCTGTCATAGGCTTTCTTTAAGTCAATAAAGACCATATAAAGTCCTTTTTGTGAGCTCTAAATACGTCCATAAGCTTTTTTCGAAGGTTAATAGCTTATGTCATAGATCCCCTCGCATAAAACTAAATTAGGTCTTCGTCACTTCAGTTTCCTCTCGAAGGTGGGCTTCAATAACATTTTCCCATTGTTTCATGGTATAATTGGCTCTATGGTTATTGTAGTTCTGGATATCACCTTTGTTCTTATAAATCGAAACTAGAATTCTAGCTTCTCCTCTAATCCTCCGATATTTTCTGTATTCATTGTTAAATAGTTTGGTTAGCCAAGATACTCCCAGTGCTCCTAGGCTACTTAAATTGGGATCTCATCCGGTCCTGATGTATAATAAATGCATGGATAGTTTATATAGTATTGCAAAACCATGCACCTAAGGACAATTTTGGGTTTTAATCTTCAAACCCAGATGAGAAAAATTAAGAGAGATATTTTGTGGAAAATGAAAATGAAAATGAAACAAAAAAGATCTGCAAACCAGATTTGTAGTGCATGTTTCAACATCTGAGCTAGCTTCAACAACATAGGAATGGTCTACGTACCAAGGTCCATGGTTAGAAGGCCCCAAAGCCCTTTTATAGTCCTTAGATCTTGGGCAGCTAATAGGATCTTATCATCGGCAATCGTAACTCTGTACCCCTTCACCTCTAATAAAACTTTTTTTTTATTAACTTATCAATTATAGCAGGCCAGTAAAATATGCTACCACTAATATGCTATTAAGTAGTGAAAAGAAATTTTTACCAAAAAAAAAATAAAAAATAGTGAAAAGAAATTAAACCATAGCTTGTTTGGCTGTTGCATTCTCAGTCAAACAGAGAATGGGGCATAAATTAATACTTGAATAAGATCTACATAGAACTCTATCCTATTTGGAAAAGAATAATCCTAGAAACTATAAAAAGGTTAGGAAGATAAATAGGAACATCAAAATAAACTAATCCTTGCTGGTAATGACCGCTTATAATAATAGGATCAAAGAGAACACATAACAGGAGAGCCAACTTTGATAAATCTCTCTCTACTCTCATTTTAATCGAAGAGTATATGGGTAAACTCACTCTCACTAAAAAATATTCTTGTCATTAAGAGGTGTATCATTATGTAATGCACATAACAGAGACAACCTAACTGGAACTAATGGGTTTAATCTTGTTGTTAGAATCTTCAAAATATAGGGGAAAGGGCATAATTATCCCTTTTTTTGGTGAAGTTATGGCCAGAAATTTCAGTTTAGTTATCTTCTTGAAATGTTTATGTGGGTTACTTTTTTTCTGTCGGGAGTAGTGAAATTTTGAATTTTTTAAAGTTTTCCGACAGTATTTTTGTCGAAATTTGAATCTCGATCAGCTACATTTATAGTTGGTCACAATGATTGTATTGCATGCAGCTATATTAGGATCCTAAAATATTGTCATAGGATAAGTAGCACCAATGGTACTCGTATAAATGGATTGACCTTGCAATTAAGGAATCAACCCATTACTATCACTTCTTTACATTAAGCCTATATTTACTTTCAACGAAAAAAAAAAAGCCTATATTTACTAATATTTTTTTATCTTTGATTTTATTTTTGATTCCCTCAAAAAAAAAAAAAAAAAAGAATTTTTACTTTTTCTTCTCTCTAGATGTTTTTAAATATCTGAAGTTTCTATATTTTTTCAACTGATAACTTATTATTCTTTTTCTCATTCTCTCTCTATTGACAAATGGAGTGCTTGAGTAGTAAAATGGCAGAGAAAGTATATGATCTCAAGACTGAAGAGGGCATATGTATGATAAAAAACATTTCTTTTGATGACCGTATCGGTAGTTCTGCAGATTCATGTATTTGTCTCCACTACATGGACCCATTATATGGTATTAGCAACCAGAGTTTGACTCCACAAAATTCTGTGTTTAAGATGTTTTACCACTACAATATCCTTCAGTGTTACCTTTCTTAAAGATCTGTCGGCATGTCATTTGAGACTGATAATTTATTAACATGTAATCCCCCAAAGGTTTCAGTCCGGATGTCAAATTCTGCCTATTAAGTCAACTACGAGACAGAAACAAATTAGGTAAATTAATCATCTTGTGATATTCTACATAAGTTGATTTTCTTTACAATGATTCAACTGGTAAGAATGAAATAAAATGAGATAGACAACAACACCACGCATTATTAAGCAAATGTGAGATATTATTATACATTATTGTGTAGTTTGCCCTTACTTTAATAGGAATAGACATCTTGTCTTCTCTAGGGATCTTCTCCTAATTGCTCCCCATTGTTTTGATGTATTATCTTTGACTTTGTTTCTCACTTATCCCTCTCCTCCCCTCTTAAGTTTTGTTGTATCTTTCCTTTTCGTGATGTTTTTGTCCCCCTTGGATTTTGATGTATCCTCCCTACCATTGGATGTTTTAGCTTTTTGAGTTTGGGTTTTTCCCTAGTTTGTTGTCCTCGTCTGTTGTTTTTTCTTATTTTTTATTTGAATAAATTATTTATGCACCAAAAAAAAAAAAAAAAGATTGAATTTGAAATTGAAATTTGACATAAGAACTATTTAGACCATTCCCTTGACCCCAATTGTTATATTTTCCATGTCGTTCTACCTCATGGAAAAATTAGGTGAATTGGTTAAGAGATTTCATCCTAAACAACATGCGAGTAGATTTTGTTATTGCTGAAGCTTGATCTAAATCTAATCTCAGAAGTATTAGTGATTGTTCTATAATAATGGTGGTCTCGCTCACTTGCGAGTACTTGGGCCGTGGGAGTTGTAAAGGTGCAGGCACCCCCACTTCCTAAGGGGTGCGAGGGGCTTCGACTGAAACTTTTTAAAATCGTTATTGGGGGTAATTTTGTACTTTCGAGGATTAGGATTTCTCTATGTAATGCACAAGATATTATATATAAGGGGGTTATCTCATAAGTAGGTGTAAGGGTTTCTTCATCAAAATAGTGGAAGCTCTAGTTATTGTTCAATCATGGACGTAATATATTGGATGAGCCGCATAAATCTATGTGTTCCACATGTACATGTGATTCTCTGTCGTTTCTCTTTTGCAAATCGTTGTTCCGTTTGTTGTTAATTCCTAACAATTTTTACCTTTTTTTTAATGAAAATAATTAACATGTACCATATTCAAAGGATCCCACTAGACTAAACTGTTTTGTGTATATATTTTTTACTGCTGTGGTGAATGTGATGTCCTCTTTACATATAAACTCAAGTATGCATTGCCACATAATATGTCAAATTTTTTTAGTGAATAATAAGTCATTTTTAACAACATATTGAATCGAAAAAAATGAAGGTTTATTATTTTTAAGAAAATAAAATACAAAATTTACATTAATAAAATAAAATAAGGAAAAAAAAAAATTCCTATGGGAGCATGGATAATGGATTACACCAACATTTTTGTGTGTTTATATCTCTCCTCCTTAGATGAAAAGACATCTATTCCTTATTTTGATTTTAAAAATAAATAAATAAAAAACAAATTGAGAAGTAGATAAACTAGAATATTATATCTGGCCATATCATACCAAACAGTAATTTCATGAAAAGAAGCAGGAATTTTGAGTTAAAAGCAAGAAAATATCAGAATCCACTTGATAGCAATGGTGCTATATACCCGACAAACATACCCTCACCTAGAATCTGAGTCCCTAAAGAGCGGTGGAAATTGTGTTTCAAATATATCAATCAGTTCTTGCACCTCAAGCAAGGAAGAAAGCCTTTTCCTTTGCTCTCATCTTTTAACATAAACTGACTAGGGTTCCCTCCCTGAAAGGCTACCCATATATATAAATGTCCACTTTTTAAGATTTTGTGACTTGTGAGTCATTGAGAAAGCATAGGTCATCAGCCTGGTACATCCATAATTGGATATTTTAATGTACGGGAGATACTACATATACAAGAATAGTGATTACAAGATACTACAGGTCCCCACTAGTGTTTAGTAGCAGTTAGAGTAGTAGGCCATTTGAACGACAAAACACTACAGACTCCCACAGTCCCACTTAAAGTGTTTTGTAGTTGTAAAGGCTCCTTGATCCTTGTGGCTTGGACTACTACCACTTTCAATGCTTCCATTAATAGATGCTATAGGGCCACTATGGGAAGGTTTTCATAGTACCATCCATGACTTTACTAAAATGATATGACTAAAGTTAGGGATGGCTATGAGGGTCTGTTGCATGAAGACGGTTTCTTTACTAGGAGCTGGTGGAACAGAACAAAAAAGAGAAAGGGCGAGGGGCAGACGGGACGGGGCGGTTTGTATCGTTTCATTTGAAGTGCATGTATATGATGCGATTTTTCTTACATGAAATGATGCAGTTTAAATCTTTGAGATTCACCTGTCAAAATAGATAATATCTTGCCATGGATGAAAATTGAGATTGATCACTGGGCACTTTCCATTTGAGAAAGCACAATTCAATGCAATGTGTTGCATTTGTGATAGAGAGGGCGGGTTTATATCGATTCATTTGAAATATTTGTATATGATGGGATTTTTCTTACATGAAATGATGCAGTTTTAATCTATGAGATTCACCTATCAGAGTAGGTAATATCTTGCCATGGATGAAAATTGAAATTAATCACTAGGCACTTTCCATTTGAGAAAGCACAATTCAACACGATGTGGCGCATTTGTAATTGAATACATTAGTGCACTGTCAAAGTGATATACAACTTGTAGTACAAGACAACTAATTCATATCATGGGATTTTTTTAACCTTTTTTTGGGTACATAGGGCCATTTTAGCGACAAAAATCTGCAAACTCTTTATTTTGCTGTTGTAAACGCCATGATATTTCTACCAAAAAAAAAACGAGGCCCATGATATTTTTGTGGCCTGGAACAGTAAGCACATCTCATTCTCTTAGGTCACTTGAAGGCACTAGTGAAAGGGGGAAGCTATAGGGTCAAACAAGTCTCTCCATGGTTCTTAAAAATCGAATCGAATTTTGTGGTATTGATCTATTTGAATCAATTTTTTTTTTTTAATCTGGCTTGTAAGCTTGATCCTAATAAGGCCTATGATAGAGTGAAATGATCTTTCTTGAGATGCATGCTTCGGTGGTTGGATTTATTAAGAAAAATCTTAAAAATGGTGGTTTGTAAGAACCATAAGAGAAAAAGTTAGGCACATCGCCAGGATGTCCAGATGTCACCCTCTCTCCTATCCCTTTAGAAAAGACCCTTTATCCTTTTGTGTCCTGCCTTGTGATTGATGCATGTCATTAGTTTACGGAAAGTTGATGGCTTGCTCAACTCTCTCCCAATACTTTTAGTTTATGGGTCAGATCAGTTGTCAGTTATAAGGTACACGGATTTTGATTTTTAGACCGAGAAAACTAATAGATAATCCACATTAAGAATGACTTTCATGATAAGTAATGGAGGTGTTATTTAGAGGAGTGCAAAACAAAACTGTACAATTAATTATATTACTGAGGCCGAATACATAGTAGATGGTGAAGTAGACAAAGAAGTAATTTTGCTGAAGAAATTCTTGAGTGATCTCGAAGTTGTGCCCAGCTTGTTAAGGATCACATTTCCTTGTATTGTGACAACAAGGGGGCAATAGGTCAACCAAAGGAGCTTAGGACTGATCAGAGGAATAAGCATACCAATGCATTGAGAAATGCATACCAAAAACAGCCTAAATATATATATATATATATATATATATTTTGGAAAGCCCATAAACCACTAGAAGTAGGCATTCCTAATCAAGGAAGGACGGCCAGGGGTGTGGGAATAGGGGAATAAAGGATGTCAAGCATCCAATGTGGGATCAAACAAGAGACCTCTTTGATCCCTTGGACTTAGGCCAACGCTCTATTGCAACTGGCAACCACCTCTACTCCAAGATGAAGCGCTTCCCAAAGTCTATTCCTATAAAAATAGGGAGAAATTCATTTATAGTGCTCTTTTGTGATATGCTAATCTCAATCGTCCTTTTCGGTTGAAACTTTACATATAAGCAAAGGATATTGGGATCGACCAATCCATAATATTAGACTTATCTGATCTACATCTCCTTCCTTCTTTGTTGATGATCAAGACTACAACTTCATTTTGATGAAAAATGAGAAATTTCTTCAAATATTTTCTTTATAAAATCTAAAACTAGCTTAGAAATATCAGGGTATTTCTTGAGATAAAATTTTCGGTCTATCCCTATTTTTTGAAGTCTGCCTCTACCCTAAAGTCCCATCCGGTGGCAATAAAGACACAGAATCTCTTGACCCACCGTGGGTCAAGAGACTTGGGTCTGCCCTCGAAATTAAGAGAAAAAGCCAAATGACCAAAGACACTTGTCACTTCAAACTTGAATACCCGATGACTTTAGCCACTAAGATTTCCAATCAAAACAACTTTGCAAGCAGATTAGAACCCACTTAGAAACTATAACCCCACAAAAGAAAGGAAAGAAAAAAAAGAGCCATATCCCAAAGGAAGACTTGATAAAATCCAGGACTCAAAATAATAGAGCCTTGTGCTAACAATGATCGATTGTTCCAAGCACATCATGTCCTTGCTGGGCTTTGTTTGGTTTCTAGTCATATTTCATTTTAGGGCTTTCTCCTTTGAGGTTATCCAGCAATATGTCAATTGTCATCTTCTTTGGTTGTTTCAAAACTTCCAATGTCCCTACTCGCTTTTATGGGGAAAAGAACTAATATTTGACAGCCCCAGCTCATCTGTTCAACACTTTGGGAGAACAAGCTCCCCATATGCAGGGTCAAATACCCACTACAGATCTCTCTCTCTCTCTCACTGTTGGGAGAGCTTCCTCTAATTCAATGTAAGGCAAGTTTGTGGTATGAGAATAGCTTGGCCATCTTTTCTATGAAGAAATAATGCTGGGTAGCATTAACGAGTCATGGACTCATTAAATGATAGTAATGCAGGGGCCATATTTTCTTTGATTTCCAAGGAGTTAGTAAAATATATGGTTTTTATACCATTCTTATTTCCATACAGAATGAGCTCATTTCAGGCATGGAAATTAGAATGAACTTGATATTGTGACATAATATTATTTTATTCCTATGTAATTCTAGGGTTGGATGTCTGTTTGGTTTTAGGAATTATGGTTGGAAGTAGATGCACAATTTTATCAAATTCCTTTATAATAGGTTTTTATTTTCCAGATATGGCCTTAAATATTCGGAATGATTCATGAATGAGATTATTATCTTAGCTTTCCTATGTAAACCAAGGTGTGCTAGGTTATCTCAAGAATGCAATATTGAAGAGGTGATTTATTTTCCATTCTTATGTAAAGTTCAGTGAGGAGATCATGTATGAGACATTAGGATGACTTTGCTTGATTATTATACCAAGTATTGCATATCACAATGTGTCTTGTGAGTACTTAGATGATTTATATTGGTCAATAAAATTGGACTGAGTTTTCTTGAGGCCACGGTGAAAAAGAGAATCTGTTCCTCGCATGGGGGAATGAGGGGATCACATCTAGGCCGTCTCCTCGTTCAAGTACTAAGGTTGCGTTTGGTAACATTTCTATTCCAGAAATGACGTTTCATATCAAAAACAAAAATTTCAGTTTCTGTGTCAAAATATAGTTTTTTTTATTATTTTTTTCTTTTTTGGATCGAAACTGAAACGATGAAACTACCTTTTGTTGTTCCATAAATTTTCATTTTTTGTTCCAAAGAAACGAAAAACACCATGAATGCACCAAACGTTTTATTCCATTAACCCTAGAAACGTTTTTCATAACATTACCAAACACAGCCTAGAAAAACTTTGTTCACAAAGATTTGAACGGAATCGTGAGAATATTGACAAAATCATCTCTGTACATAAGGCATTAATACATTAACCAGCTCATGAGCTCCTCATCACAAAAAGCCTAAGGATCGGAGATCCCATGATGGATGATTGACCTTCATCATCCATTCCTCTCTTGATTTTCACCTCAAATCGTTTCCACTATATTTCCTTTTGAGGGACACTTGGCATCTTAGAGAGCTGAGGAATGGCGTGGAGGGTCTCACCACCATAGGGACTTTGGTTTATAGGGTAAGAGCCAGCTTGCTGCCTTTCTATTTTTCCTACCAGCTGGTCTTTCTATTATTGAGTCCCCAAAAGTTGAAATAGAAATCAGGATAATTAGAGATAGAAAGGAGAAACCAAAACCATAATAGAGAACTCAAATGCAATTTCAATATCGAAATTGTATGAGCTAATCAGTTTTGATACAGTTTTCATTAAGTTTCATAAATGGCTCCTTATTCGTTCATTTCGATTCAATTTCAATCAATTTCATAATTCATATCTTATATATAATATATAATATATGAAATACATATATAATATATATTCTAAGATACATATTATATAGTTGTTATACATGTGTATATTCGATTTGATTTGAGAATAAGTAATTCAGTACAGTTTAATTTCGATTGAACAACTTTTCTTAGATACCGAAATTGCCTTTTAACTCTTTAGGGTGCTCCATGATAGTAATCATGGACCTCAAGACAAGCCTCCGTACGGCAAGCAGCGCTTCCATAAGACCAATGAGCGATAGTGGACATGTCAAGACTCAAATCCACAACCAGCCGACTCGAATGATAATAAATTAAGGGCATTTTCAACACTAGGCTACTGATTTTGCATTTTAACTAGAAAGAGCTGAAATGATGCCACAATATTTTTTTTACTTTATTTTTTTGGATAAATATGATGCCAGAATCTTGAAAGCATGGAATATGCTATGGGTGATGAAGTATGGAATCCCATCCTCCCATGTTTCAATATGGATTCTATTTTCTAATCATCAGTTTATTTTATCCATTTGTTTGATAGATATTTGTGCTTAGACATGGGTGGATGAAATTTCATTCTTCCACTAGTCATGATAGTAAAATCCTTGTGTAAGCAGCAGCACACAAGTTTTAGACTCAGGTGGAAATGCTTCCACTGTGGTATCCACTGGTTCTACAGTTGAATTGGAATCAACATTGGGCCCACTTAACTCTTATTCTCATCCAACTGTCAGTAGGGAATCCCATAATCCATATAATTAGTCGTTCCTTTAAACAAATAATTCAAGAAAACTATAAAGTTAAGACTGGTTTTCAAAAATTTTGTCTGCCATGATTTCATTTTAAGCATAAGAATAATTAATGAAGCCTTTCATCCTCTTGTGGGTCAAGGCAACATAGCTCTTTGGGAAATACATTTCAGTTGAGATTGTCACAGCTTAATTATTTCCATTATACTAAGGGGCCATTTGATAAGATTTCTATTCCTGGAGAATGTTCTTTTACAGAAGTGTTATTTTTCGATTCCATGCTGTGAGGACACTTTGGCGGAATAGAAACAACGTTTGGTAAAACTATTCCAGAAATATCCTTAGAATAGGAAAAGAACACAAACAACATTTGACAGAGACTTTATATAAATTCACTTTTGAACAATAAAATCAATAATTGCATACATGCTATTATGGTCAAATTTAACTTAAATAAGGAAATAATTTGTTTATGAAATTATCTTTTAAAATACTATTACTTAAAGGAAATAATAAAATTGAAGCATAAAGAGTTTCCACATTTATCTTAATAAAAAAACAAAAGTTTACTATTCAAGCTTATAGGAATTACAAAATAAAAATCATAACTGCAAATAGGTGTCTTGAAATTTAATTACATAAACAATCAAATCAGGGGGTAACCCTTATCTCAGCCATCTGATTTGCAATTTGTATCCTTAGCTCATGCATCTGTCTTCCTTGTGTACGTTGACTGCCTTGATGAATTGTAGTAGAAGTACGAACAACATCACCATCTTCTTGTTATTCATGAACGTTGACTACCCTGACTCTTTCTTCATTAGGATCGTAGTAGTCATCTTCCCCGAAATGTTGAAAAAATGCATCTATTTCACCATTACTCTTTGAATACTTATGTAGTTAGTCCTTTTAGTTCTAATATTTTCAAGTGAGAGAAAACCCAAATAACTTAATGAGATATGAAATCAGAATTCATGCTAAAAATTTAAGATAATGTTTCATAATCAACATATCCAATAATCAGAGTTAATTGCAGTGAATACATGCTAAAAAAAAATTTAGTATTCAAGATTGTCCTCATTAATCTGGGACTAGGTTTGTTAATTGACATGCTAATCATTTCTATTGGGTACTATCACATCTGGTGCATAGAGATCAATCATTTGATGGGTTCCATTTGGATGATGATAAAAAAATCCAATCTATGGCATATTTGTAGAATTTAGAAAAGAGAATATGATGCATGGATATCAATAAAGGCAACTTTATAAGTTTATAGAAGAGGAACAAATCCTTTTTATCCAAAAAAAAAAATGCAAATCCCCACTTTTTTTTTTCTTTTCATTTTTATTGGGGGTTGGGAAAACTGAGAATTACAGAGACCACAAGTTATGACAATTATTGGTGGGAAATAAAAGCATTAGCATCTGAGACTCAATCAAAGAAAAGTATAGAAAAAAGAGAAATAAAATAAAAAAGAGGCCGAGAATGACAGGGCCAAATGGGCTCCCCTACTCTTAAGGGAGTTGACAAGATAGGAGTCTCAGCAGAAGAGGTTTTTATGTTGCCCAATGGACCCCAATCTTGGGTACTACGAGTGCATGGGTAGTTTCTTCAAGAAAGCTATTGTTTTCCAAAACTGCAAGTTAGCTCTCCAAACATTCTATCACTCAACAAAGCATTTTGCAAAACATTAAACTTTGATCCAAGGAAATACTTTCTTTGCATTCTGTACTAATCCAAGCGTTCTATCACTCAACAAAGATCATGTGAATGTAAACAATGTATAATATGTTACAGAATCAGTTAAGTAAAAGAAAGCTATCAATTTCCCTAGTGAAAACCCACATTGATTTATAGAACACCAATCGTATCTTGGTTAAGGGTCGGTACAAGTTTCAATAAATCCAATAATAAAAGCTTATAACTGGTTTGACTCCAAATTTAGCTCAATACAATTTTCAAGAAATCAAATAATGAAGCAAGACTGCCACTCGCATACACAATAATTTTTACAAAGAAATGGGGAGAGAGAGAGAGAGAGATGATACCTTCTGTGTGGCGGGAGAACCTTTGAAGAAGATGGTTGAGAGTTGAGACCCCATTTCTAGGGTTCTTGCAAGGGAAGTAGGCAATCTCGTCGCTGGGATTTTTGTGGGATTTTATCGGGAGTGGTTGGGAAAGGCAAGGGGTTTTGTTCATTTTTAAGTTGCGGAAAGAACAAACAAAACACCTTTTAGGTGTTCTTGCATTCTATTCTATATTTATTCTTTTTTCCTAGTTCACTCCGCGAGAATACAAAAATGAACCGGACGTTCCAAACACGTTTCTGTTCTATTTGCATTCCCACGGAATAGATGAACGCCAGAAACATTCTCGCGGAGTGTTATCAAATGACCCCTAAGAGTACTTATATTGAAATGGAAAGTGTTTCCGGTGGGGGAACATGGCTCCTGCGTATTTGCATAATAGGACCCCATATTCACATTTCAAGAGGGTGGGCAGTCATTTTGCCCCTATGTGTCTAGGCACAGCCAGTAAACTCACCCACAAAGTCACAAAGTTCTTTTTCCCATATTGAAATATTTGTTCTTATGAAATCAATGTATTAATTTATCACTAGGAGAGATTAGTGCTTAGTTGATCTCTAGAGAGCCTAGACCTTCGGAAGCACAATAAGTAAGCAGTTCTAAGTTATTTGTTGACTATTCCTGAGTTTCACTTTGATTGAAATGAATCTTCTTCTTCTTCTTGGTTTTTTTATAACTTTGTCATCAATAGATGCATCATCTAAAGCAAAGTTTTTAATTCATCATTGGAGTGTTAATGAAGAGGAATTGAGTGGCATTTTAAGAATTGAATTTTCTTCGCTTAAGGTGAAAAAGAACGATACATTGTTGCATAGCTAATGTGTCCAAAACACATGATCAGCATGTAAAACTATCACCTGCCTCCTATGAAATTAAAAATCTCATACATGTTATATGCCCCTGAGTACGTTCTCATTGGCCTTCGTATTGGCATTGGAGTACGTGACTAGTCAAAGATCTCTTGCCCTTTATATTCAGCAAAGCAGTGGGTTGGATAAATTAAGCTAACTACAAATGCACAATAGATTCATTACCAGGGAAGTTAATGTAAGAGAATAGAGTAATTGTGATTGTCAAATCATGGGTTTACCAATTTCCTTCACATATGGTGGAGAAAATTTTCCCCATAAATTTAAGGGTTTTGCTAATGACACAAAAAGATCTCATAGGCAGTGTCTTAGATTCATATATATGGGATCTATCTGGGCATTGGGAACCTATATAAATACAGACTCATAAATAGAAGTGAGGTTACCAAATAGTCATATTGTGAATTTTTGACACCCATGGTGAAGAGAGAATCTCTACATCCATTCATGTTTGTATATTAAGGTTGCATTATTGCATTAGTCAAAACTCACACCAATAATGGTTTCCAAAATCTCATAATGCCCTCCCTTTCTGTTTTTTTCCCCTTCTAATGCTCTCCTCAAAGCAAAGTGTGATTGATAGATAATACTTACACATCAATGATCCCAGCACTCAGTGGGACGAATAAAATTGATTTTTGGCAGTCCAGAAAGGATGGTGAGAGTAATCACATTCTCCTAATCCTAGGGTGGAGCGGGGTTTAAGTAGACATCATGACCTTGAGTTTTGTTATATATATATATATATATATATATTGGTAGAAGAGTTTTGTTATATATAATCGTTCTAAATTGTCTTCATATTCCTAGATTCGTTTAGAATAGGAATTTCTTTTTCTCATATTGAGGAAATAGAAAAGAAATTAAATTAAATTTAGACAAAAGAAGATAGAAGTACACAACCAGAATCATGAAAAAGTAAGCAATACCATGGGAGGCTACTTCCCTTGGGCTGTAGGCTGTTTGTTTGATGGAAAAAAAGTGGAAAAGATAAAAGGGACGAAAAATTTGAGTTTGGATTCTCTACCCATGTTGGGTGCCTTCCCACATGGGAAAACGGCAATGAAATGAAATATCTATCCATATGACCTTTAATGGATATTCTATGATGAAGCACACAAATATTTGTATTTGTTTCTTACAAATTACCACAAATATTAGTATTTAACAAAGTGGAGTGACAAACAATCTAATTAAATGCAATTAATCTTATTTGGGAATGTGGTATTTCCATTTTTTTTTTCCACCCTACTACTCAATATAGAAAAGTTCATTTCGTATATATCTCTCTCACGTAGAATCTCCCCTCATCACCATTTCTTTTTTAAATTTCATTATATCAAAAAATACTTATTCTATTTTATTTTTTACTTTTTTATTTTTAATTATCTTTCTTACCAACTTAACTCACAACATATGGAATCCACCATCACAAATTTCGCACCCCTTTTTATATGTCAAACAAACGGCCCTTGCTCATGGCGTGGAGCTAAATTTGCTACGGTCGTCTAGTTTGACGTGGCAAGCAATAGGGCCCTAAAACTAAATAAATAGAGGTAGTTCGACGCTTCAGGCGTCTCCCTTTCTGGCTCATCTTTTCAACTTCGAAGCTTCTTCTTCTCTCTCTCTCTCTCTCTCTCTCTCTCTCTCTCTCTTATCAAAACCAGGGGAATCAACGCTTCTCCATTTCTAAATGTTTTAAGTGTCAGTATCTTCTTTTATATTTATCTTGTCTCCTCCTCCTTCTCTTTTACTTGCAGACACACAGACAGAGAAAAGAAATGCCTATGGTTGGTGGAAGAGAAAGCCCAAATGAAAGATCACCAAATGGCTCTGAAATAACAAAGAATTGTCCATATTTGGAGTCTGTAATGTCTTCCTGCTATCCCATCACCCTCAAGGTACAAGACCTCACTTTGCTTCTTTTAGCTTTCTTTTTCATATCTCACTTCAAAATTTCAAACGGGTTTATGGATACACAGAGCTCTAGAGAGAGAGAGAGAGAGAGAGAGAGAGAGAGAGTTACCTTAACTCCTTAACTCCTAAGTCCAACTGTGAAACTATGAAGACGACTAGATAGGGTTGACCACTGTCATGTGTAAGTGTTGACTTTGTTCTGTTCTTTCTTGCAGTTCTTTGACATCTGTTACCGTGTAAAGCTGGAGAGCAAGAACAGCAGCAGTAGCAGCGTTCGAAGAATTCTGGGTGGTCCAAACGGAAAAGGCCAGACCACGGGCACTTCCGAGGAACGAACTATCCTAAATGGGATTACAGGGATGGTTTCTCCAGGAGAGATCCTAGCCATCCTTGGCCCCTCCGGAAGTGGAAAATCGACCCTTCTCAATGCTCTTGCAGGTAGACTCCATGGTCCAGGTCTAACCGGAACGGTTCTCGACAACGACCAGAAACTCAACAAAGCAATTCAGAGACGAACCGGGTACGTCACCCAAGACGACGTCCTCTACCCTCACCTCACCGTCCGTGAAACCCTAGTCTTCTGCTCGTTACTTCGACTACCAGACTCGTTGTCCAAGAAAGAGAAAATCCGAGTTGCCGAGTCGGTGTTAACAGAACTCGGACTAGGAAAATGTGAGAACACAATAATAGGGAATAACTTCATTAGAGGAGTGTCGGGTGGGGAGAGGAAGCGAGTCAGTATTGGACATGAGATGCTGTTAAATCCGAGTTTGCTATTACTGGACGAGCCCACCTCGGGGTTAGACTCAACGGGTGCACACCGGTTAGTGTCGGCATTGGGGTCTTTGGCTCAGAAGGGTAAGACCATCGTCACGTCCATGCACCAGCCATCCAGCCGAGTTTACCAGATGTTCGACTCGGTACTCGTCTTGTCCGAAGGAAGGAGTATTTACTACGGCAAGGCATCCGATGCCATGGATTATTTCAGGTCAATCGGGTTCTCGCCGTCGTTCCCTGTCAACCCGGCCGATTTCCTCGTCGACCTCGCAAATGGTACGTTCCCCTTTCGTAATACCTTCTTTTATATCATTTGTATAGTAATACCACATGAAGCCAGGTTGGACTCGTTGATTCAGTTGGTCTGAGTTGGTCTGACTCGGAATATTGATTTTGTAAAACGTTAGTGGGTGGGACATCCAGGTGGGTTGTCTGGTTCTCTGGAATAAATATATTTCATGGGTCCACCATATATTCCTATCCAATGGTGATGAAGCGAGACCCCACGTGAGATAAGCCAACTGGTCTGTTAGTGGGGGAAATTATGCTCTGTTGCATGTCCACGTGTCAATTTGTTTATCTATCCCCCTTTCTATCTCGATCTCATCATTTACGTGTCACACTCTTAGAAGAGATACTATTGTGGGTCCAGAATAAGTGAAAATGGGACTGCAGTGTCGTTCAAGTTGTCTCCTCTATATTATCATAAGGTTTCATGGTGGGACTCTGGGCTTCTGAAGAGGAGACACGTGACGAGATAATGGAACTTTAAACAGACAATGGATACGCTACCATAGGTCTTCTCTTAATGTTTTTGTTTCATTTTTTCTTTTTATATCCTTTATATATCTCTTATTGGGAAAAAGAACTCCCCCGTCCGGTGTTGTTTACTCTCGGGGGTTGGGGTTGACGGATGCAAAAAGATCATATTATCTTTGTTTTGAGGGTTAAAGATAGTCTCACACATTTTTCTATTAATCTCACAAATCGATGTTGCCTACATGAGATTGGCAGTGTTCTTTCTACCATATTTATTTATATTCCACCATTTTAATGGCATTAAATTCAAGCATCATTGATTTCATGGTCCATGTTGCTAGAATTTGGGTACTAACATAATTGGTCAAGAAAAAAAATAGGGTTAGTTTTCCTTCTACGAAGATCAAGGAAGAATGAGATCTTTGAATCGTATTTAGAGGAGTATCCCTTAATAGTAGGGTATCAGCCATCATTTCTAGATAAGGTGGCAGACATTTATGGTCAATGATGGCCATTGATTTCCTTTCACCTTGTTGACGTATATATCCACGTTGTCCTTTCCTATCAATTTGAACTTTTAGGTGAAAGCAACAGCGAACAAACCCTTTAGTGCAAGAAATTTTTCTCAAAAAATAAAAGTTCATAATGTAAACTGTCATCCTACCACTAATGTTAGAGCAATTGCCCTTGTTGCTTTTTAGTCGCCTTGCTTTCCAATTTGAACATTGATTTTGGTTTGTATAGAATTTTAGGAAATAAGTGCTTTTGGGTTGTGATAAGTGTATCAAGCTAAGGAAAAAACGGAGTCACCACCTAGAGACGTTGTACAACTTAGGTTGTTCTAGATAAATTTCTAGATGAGTTACAACTTTCCCCACTTTCTTATCAGTTTCATTTATTTATCAATTAGTTGCTCGTTTTCTCCACATATCTCTTTTGAAAGGACCATAAAGTTTGGTTTACTATTATTGTCGTGTTAAGATTATTTTAAATCTATTATTGTAAAGAAATCAAACCCTATTGGCTGCATGCTAAAAAAAAAAAAAAACCAATCTTTAGACTAATGGCACTTATTTTTAACTCATTAGCATCATGGGGGTACTTGTCAGTGTGAGTTTAATTAGGTGAATCAGCATTATGTAGAGTCTTTTGACCACATTTTTCGATTGTTGAAAGCTATACACCTACATCACAGGGAGAGCACATCTATTCCTTTTAAAAGTTTATGGTGGACATGTCTCATATTTCTTCTTATTTCTATTGTAGTTTTCAATTTATTCTTAAGGAGTGCCACTTTGTAGCTAACTCCTTAGTCATGAGGCTCATAAGGTTCATGTCTGTTTCAAATAGGACAATTTGGCCTATTTCCACTCTGTGGTTGATAAAATACTAAAATTCAGAAACTACAAGCCTTGCTCGTTTTCATGAATAGAAGTTTCTTTACCCAAAAAACAAACAAGGTCACCATTATATAGTTTATTCTTCTTAATCCAACAGTCACTCAATAGTAAGACCACTAGTGATTCTTCATAAATCATTCTATTTCTAATCTCCCTTAGGGGAAAAATATTTTGAAAGTATATGCTTACATATAAACAAACAAGATCGATCTCAACCATCAGATTTATGTGACTAGATTCTTTGTGTAGGGGTCACCTAGTACATATGGAAAATTTGTTACCACTACCTAGATTCATAGCTGAAAAAATGAAGTAATTCACTTCCTCTTTGAATTCACTTTTAACCCCTTACTCATTATAAAGTAAAAGGCCTTTATTAATAGGTTCTTAAGCAACACTCTTACTAGAGATATATGAGGTATGAGGCTAAGGTGGGATACGTCCCTTTCCATGATATATCTTATAATTTTTGTGGGGTGTGGCTTTTGTTCATTGTCATTTTAAATTATAAGGGTAGAAGATGAGAAGATGAGAAGCTGATTAGCTACCATTGAGGAATTTCTTCAAACACCATCGTAGTAATTACGTGGTGACCTCAGAGGTTGCGTGAGAAAGCATCTTATTAACGAAGAAAGGTTAAACTTCATTGTGGTATGAGTCATAGGCACTGATTTTTCTTCTGAAAACTACATTTTAAAAGTGTTTCAAGGGAGGGAAAGATGGAAGAGGGTAAGAAAGGGTTAGGCAGAAGAGGACATGAAGTCCTTCCTTATCATGGTCGGAGACTTAAGCCACCACCCTCATGGAGAGGAACAGCATTTTCTTTTTCTATGTTTTTTCCCACCACCACGTGTGTTTGGAAAATGGAATATCTTTTAGAGACCCCTTTGACTGCTTAGCCTCAGCTGGCAGTCGTTAGGCTTTTCCATGGAATTTCTTATCTATATTGGGTCACCATCCAATGATTTTGTGCCATATGGATGCTAATGATGTTTATGAAAAATAAATTTCTATTGAAAACTAAAGCTATCTACAAAGTTATCAGAATCTTTAGTTAGTAATCTTTTGCTTTTCTAGTGAAGAGCACTAAATGCTTGGTAGGATGTATCATAGGGAAATTAGAGAACTTATTATGGCTTATATATAAAGGTTTAGAAAATTAATAAAAAAATAATTTTGCTATGCACCAAAATAAGAGTAGTCACTGAAAGAACTTGTATAACGTAATGCCTTGGTTCCATTAACCTTGGTATAATATTGTATTTTTTGGTCAATGGATTTCAAAGCTTTAAAATATGTTGTACTATGTAAAGGAGGTTAGAGGTTATCAACTAACCTCTCAACCTCCTTTAGGCAATGTGGGGTTAAAATTTACACACTTTTACCTATCTCTCAATACCCTTGATACTTGCCATATCTTGGTAGGGACACCTCATCAATCTCCTACACCAATCTGGTACACTTACTGTTTTCTTAGGTGTCACAATTTGTATTGCTAATCAAAGATGAACTTAAGAGAGGAAAGTTAGATAAAATGCAAGTAAGAGAAGGAAATACAGTACACCAATGAGACTAAGGTGGGAGAAGACACAATTACAATTGTGCAAATCCAACTTGGATTAGGTTTTGATTTAATAAAGAAGATTTGATTCCTGTAGGGCCAGATGAAGTAAGTGATAATAGCCATCACCTTAAAAATCCAGCAAAACTCAGATTGTGAGAGCCTCGAATGTTTATAAAGGGAAGAGCAGAGAGATAAAAGGGAGTCCCTAGTTAAAGAATGTTGGTACTTGCTGCTCTTTTTTTTTTTTTTTAGAATTGGTACTAGCTACTCTGTGTTTTCAAAGTGGATGAATTGGTTCAGAACTTAGTTGAATAAACCTTGTGCACATTGACAAACTTAATTAGTCTGAAATGGTACATCTCATAAGTTGATTCAGTAAAACTTACATAATTTTGATCCAATTGATCCAAGTCATCAATCTTAATGTTATATATTAAGGATAATGGTTAAGAGAATTCGTGATCTGAAGCAATACACCATGTATTAGAATAATTAGTCATTCCTCTACATACAAAGTGTCTAAAATACCCTTAAACTAGTGATTTTGTTGCATTCAATGGGTCTATGTTAAATAGAACCAACCATTAAGCCTCTATATGGAAACATTGATTACTGGAAAATATTTAGTTAAAAATCAGGATCTGGAGAGATTGATGACATGGAGAATGCACTAAATGTATTATTAAAGCTAAATTGATCTTAAAAGTGATTACATTGTCGGGTTTAGAAATGCGTGATCCATTCCATCTTAATCAAGATTTTCAAGATAATATCTTGTCATGATTATGTTAAAGTGTCGAATTCTGATTGGTGAACAAAGAAAATTTGCCACTTGTGTGGGACCCAATGATGAAAATAAATAAATAAATAAATAGTACAATGCTTTGTTTAATCCATTAATTATCATATAATGTGTGCTTTTCTATATATATATATATATATATATATATTATATCTATTGTTGATCACTTCAGAAAGAGAAACTCCACTATAAAAGGAAAACTAAGTGGCCTGATCCAGCTACAACCAATATCAGTGGATGATCATTCCTCCATTGATCTATAGACTCTGGCCGGCTGGCAATTACTTGCTAACATGAGATTAGATGATAAGTATGTCTCTATCTTTTTCCTCTTTCAATACGAATATACAACTTATCGAAAGAAATAAAAAAAAAAAAAAAAATGGTTTAGTGCTCATGCTGTCACTTTGTTTCATCTGTTGCTGCTGTTGTTGTTGATGTCAATTATTACTATCATTATCATTAATCTCTTTTTGTTACAATTTGAAAAAATGGGATTGATTAGATTTTTTTAGCTCTTTTCCTCTTAAGAAACAATGAAGGTTGTTTCATTTCATAGAGGCAATGTTGAGGGTACTGCCTTTCATCATGGTTTCTATCAAATCCTTCTTATTTGGAACCAAATTAGACTAGAAATCTATCTAGGTGTACTGATTCCAACTGCAAGGGTAGGGACTAGGATTGGACCAACAGAAAAAGAACAATTCTATGGAGAGACCACACTCATCCTTTGACAACCTATGATTGAACTGTACTCTGAACTAGGGTATATTCCTTACAATTCACTTGCAAGATTTGCTTGTGATCCAAAGGCAGTCTCCTTAGCAGTTCTCTTATCATACCAATTTTACCAATTACCCCATTGTTGTTGATGGAAATAATTAAGTTCTTGATGAGCATAAGCATGAGGAATATTATTCCTAAGGTTCATATCACAAACTCATACAGTAACTATAAAACACCAACACCCCCCCCCCCACCCACCCTATCATTCTAAATATTATCCCAAGTAAGAAACCTTGTAATAAAGAGGAGAGAAGGGTCTCTCTTACTAAGAAGCAGAAAGCAAGGTTTAAGTATTAGTAATTTGGTACTACTCTGTTAATGGACTATCAATACTAGCTAGTGCTGCACTCTGTTATTGTTTTCATTTATCATTGTCGCAGTTGTAATCTCATAATCAACATTATGTTGGAAAAATGTAGATACTAATACATTGTGCAATACTTTGCAGGAGTTTTTCAACCCGACGGCATTAGTGAGACAGAAAAACCCAACTTAAAGCAAACTCTCATCTCCTCATACAACAATTTGATAGGTCCCAATGTGAAGGCTGGCTGCCTGGATACAAGCCCTATCATGACTAATGGAGTGAAAAACAGAGTGGCCTTTGAGAGCCATGGATCAA
The DNA here is from genome assembly GCF_013358625.1 of Macadamia integrifolia. Taxonomy (NCBI): domain Eukaryota; kingdom Viridiplantae; phylum Streptophyta; class Magnoliopsida; order Proteales; family Proteaceae; genus Macadamia; species Macadamia integrifolia. The sequence continues at coordinate 12,212,095 of NC_056563.1, read as the reverse complement.
AGTCACCAAACAAAGAAACTCAAAGAAGTATTCATAGTGGCAGCAGCAGTAGTTGGTTCAACCAATTCACTATCCTAGTCCAGAGAAGCCTAAAGGAGAGGAGGCATGAATCATTCAACTCACTAAAAGTCTTCCAAGTTATAGTAGCTGCAGTATTAGCTGGTGGCATGTGGTGGCACTCTGACATTCGCGACATTCAGGACCGTCTTGGCCTCCTCTTTTTCATTTCCATCTTCTGGGGTGTATTCCCTGCATTCAACTCTGTTTTCACGTTCCCTCAAGAACGTGCCATCTTCATGAAGGAGCGGTCCTCTGGCATGTACACTCTATCCTCTTACTTCATGGCTAGAGTTGTGGGAGATATACCTATGGAGCTCATTTTGCCTACAGTATTCACCACCATTGTTTATTGGATGACTGGTTTAAAGCCTGAGCTGGGAGCATTCCTTTCGACATTGACAGTCTTGCTAGGCTATGTCCTGGTGGCTCAGGGGCTGGGCCTTGCACTTGGTGCGATCATCATGGATGCCAAACAGGCGTCAACGGTTGTTACAGTTACAATGCTGGCATTTGTGCTCACAGGTGGCTTTTATGTGCACAAGGTACCTGCTTGCATGGCCTGGATCAAGTATACTTCAAATACATTCTACTGCTATAAGCTCTTCATCTATATTCAATACGGGGAAGGCCGCTCAATCTGGTTTCTATTGGGTTGCTCACAAGGGAGCAATAGGTACAGCTCAAGTTGCAGGTTTGTGGAGGAAGATTTGGAACGACAAATCCATCCAATTGTTAGCATCGGCGCATTGGTTTTCATGTTTGTGGGATATAGGTTAATAGCGTACGCTGCTTTAAGGCGTATCAAAGTCTGAAACAGGTAACCATGATGAAGTTATTGGGAAAAGCTGCTTCCTAAGGCTATTATATTGAGGAAAGCTGGCAAGTTGCTGCTTGGTGATGCAATGTATTGATCATAAAGTGGGGTTGCTCTGAATTTTTGTGAGCTACAGGTTAATAGCATTTTCTGATTTTTTCTTTCATCTAGTCATCCACTATTTCTTGTAATAGAAGGTAATTCAGTGGGTGCAGCTTTCTCAGACATTTTCTTACAAACCAAATTTGGTTGCAACAAGGAAGTGTCAACTTTTTACTAATTGCTGTAACAAAAGAGGTACGAAATGTTGCCCCGAAAGTCTACTATTTTAATGTTCTTATTAGTAGTGAAAATTGCAATGGAAAGCAGCATTTTCTTCATTTACATGGTTCCTTTTGTTCTTCAGGACCTGAGAAGCCCTCAGAATTCTTTAATCAACGTATCTGCACTAGGAAACACCTCTAACCCTCTTTTTCAGGAGCTAAAGTTATTCTTCCATCGAACTTCATCTCAAGCGTAATCGCTCGACATATTCGAAGCCATCACAAACAACCAAAAGTTCAGAAAATAATTTGCACCACAATCTAATGAGTAAATGATAGATGAGCACAGAAAAATATATTTGATTCAGTGGAGTGTCTATATCGAAATATATCAACTGTAATGGGAAAAAAAACTAGAAAAGTGATTCTGGTTACCTACAAAACTACACAAGCTGGCCTCTGATCAGTTAGCAGAGTACTTCCAAGGCACTTCTTAGGTAACAAGGCCAGGAGGATGTGCAAGCTGAAATAGGATCATCCACAATATAGATGAGCTGGAAGTCGAGGCTCAGCAATGGCAACAAGTGGTATCTTTTTAGGTGTTGAGAGACCATAAACTTCATCCATGTCCAAGTCCTTAAGGTGCATTTCATCCGGCAATTTCCATAGGAACCCATGTATGATGTTAGCCAAGTATGACTGAATAATCTTTAACCCAAGGACATAGCCAGGGCACATCCTCCTCCCCGATCCAAATGGCAATAGCTCAAAATCATGTCCCCTCACATCGATCGCTTTCCCAATGAACCTCTCAGGACGGAATTCTTCAGGTGCATCCCACAGCATTGGGTCCCTCCCTATAGTCCATGTGCTGACATGTACTCTGGTTCCTGCTTGAATGGTATAGCCCTCAACTTCGCAATCTTCTTGAGCCTGATGCGGTGTGAGCAGCGGTGACACTGGGTGCAGTCTCATTGTCTCCTTCACTATGGCATCCATGTATTGTAGGTGTGGGATGTCATCCTCTTTAACCCATCTTTCTCTCCCAACCACCCTATCCAACTCTTCCGTTGCTCGCCTCAAAGTCTCTGGGTTTTTCAAGAGCTCGGAGAGAGCCCACTCCACACTGACTACAGAGCTCTCAGTACCACCCGCTAGTAGATCCTGAAGGATCAAACCAAGAAAAAATAAAGTCATTGCAATTGTCTATGAGCTCGTTAGGAGTATATTGGGCAAGAACATTATTAATTCTCAGTTGCAACTGAGTTCAGGACGGCCTTTGTGCAAAGATCACTTCTATTTTATACAAGAACAACAAATTCAGCCCTATCCCAACTTAATGGGGTCGGGTACAAGGATCCATTCAAAACAAAGTAGGAAAAATGAGGTCCACATAAAATGAGAAATGAAGAGAATAAGAAAAGGAAAAGATAAAGAGACATGTGATAAAAATGAAATATAGACAATGCAAGTAAGAGGAAAGAGGCACAACCCAGCAAGATAGGAGAAACTCAGTTACGTGGGATCAGCTACATGTATCATGGCCCTCTAATATGCTTTATCCAAGGTCATACTAGGGACAAGACCTAGACCCTACATGTCATTCCTCACAATTTCTCCTATGGTCATTTTAGGCCTGTCTTTAAATCTTTTAGCTCTCTCAATAGTTATCATATCACTCCTCTTTACTGGGGGCGTCCCCAAGCCTCTGTTAAACATGACACCATACCACCTCAAACAGCTTTCTCAGAGTTTGTCATAGGGCTGCTGCCACTTGTTAATTGATGGAATACTAAGGGCCCGTTTGATTTTGTTTTTAGAAACGGTTTTTCTGTGCTCAGAAACGGAATAACACCCCAAAAACCCTTTGATTTTTCTGTTTCGTTTCACTTGTTTTTGAAAACATAGATAAAAATTTATGCCTATTCTTGTTTTTACAAACAAGAATGGGGAAACAAGGTAGACTTGTTTTTTTGTTTCTATAAACAAGTGGGAGCAACAAAAATTGTGAAAAACCCAATACTTCACTCGACCTAACCAAACCCCAACCCGTTGTTGAAACTTCTCGCTTTCCACATGCAGTGATTCCAACCTGGTTGTTCAAAGCTCACAGTTTCAGATTGCCTGCATCCTTCTGAAGCTCATCTCCATGAAGCATACCTACAACTCCAACGTCATGCCTTCACTCGTGAGTTGCATTCCTACAACGTCGTGCCTTCACTCATGTCTTGAACTCAAACTACACTGTTGAAAACGTTTCGGAAAATAGAAATATCAAACACATTTTTGTAATTCCAAAAATCGTTTCTAAGCAGAAACAGCAAAAACCGATTCTACTATTTCTAGACACAGAAAGAGGAGAAACAAAATCAAACGGGCCCTAAGTTTTTTCATACAATGAGAGATCTTTACTTAATGGTGGGGCTGGATTTTTCCACATCCAAAGTGATAAACAAACACCTTCTCCTTCAGCAAGACTAGGCCAGGTATACGACTAGGGTTATTTTAGAAAGCATGGCCCTTGGTAACAAACTCATATTAAGTTGTTACAATACATGGACATATAGAGGTTGTGTGCTAACAAAAAAGGATTATTTAGACTCTGAAATTTGACACATGGCTAATCTAAACCACTTTTTATCCAACGATCGAAATGAACATATCATCACTCCACATGGCAGAATAGATTACCTTGAGACATTTGGAAAAATAACAGACCGTTGTGCTAATAATAATTCCCCTTTTCTTTTTCCAGTCACAGACCTATATGGCTGGAAGATCTCTGTGTAAACCCAAAGGGCTCATATATGAGTAATGAATATTTGTGCCATTTTAAGTTGTCACAATTTGCCACATCAGCAACCTAGACGATTCAATATGATTGAGGACCGATACTCAACTACTTCAAATGTAAAGGAAAGGGAGAGTGATCAGCGTTCCTATGCCTGCACAAGACCCAACCAGCACCACCATTTTGGTTCAATCTATGGAGGCAGGAAGGTCATTTTACAGGAGGGAGGAGAGAGACATATACAAGGGCACAGGCTTGGCAGCCACGCTTCTAGACAGGAAACTTTCTTTCGAAAGGAAATATAAGAATTCAAAGAAACAAAATTATGAAAAGGGCAGGGGATCCACATGAAATCGGTGTGGAATGGAATCTCACATGCCAAGCCTATGGTGGCACAAAGGGCCACCACCGCAAGCTTCATATACAAGTGGCCCACATATCACGGAGGAGAGAATACCAGGCATCATTTTCCCTCGTGTATACCCTCAAATACCACTGAAGCAAGATTTTACGATAATTTTTGTAGTTTTATGAAGCTTTAAATTCACCCTGGTTAACCCCAAAGTGAGTTGCTTAGTTGGCAAAGGCCAATACCTAAAAATTAAGAGATCATGAGTTCAACTCTTCTTGGGGCCCAACTATCAAAAAAAAAAAAAAAAAACCCTGGTTTTCAGGAGATTGATATTGGTCGTCCATCAACATATAGATCCAACCATATCCATCCAAGTCTACAAGTGGCAAGAACATAAAACCTTAGCCCTGTTCGTTTGACGAGGAAAAGTGGAAACAGTAAAAATGATGAAAAACTTGTACTTGTTTCCAACAAATGACCTCAAATATGAGGCACTGTTTGTTTGACGGAGAAACTGAAAAAGGTAAAAAGGTTGAGAAACTTGTGCTTCCACAAATATGAGTGTTTAGATAAATGGTGCGGAAAACTTACCAAACAAGGTGATTTAATGCAATAATTGTTGCCTACATATGTGGCACTTAACTTTTCCCACCCCATTCACTTCCAAAGTCCTATCAATTTTAGTAGGACTTCTAATTGGTAGGACTTCATGGAAAAGTAGTTGTGTCCTCCCCTCCCCTCCCCTCCCCTCCCCTCTTCTCTTATTTCATCTCTTTCCCATAGAATTCCACCGCAGCCTCCATTTCCTCTCTTTTCCATGGAATCCCAACCGAGTAAAAATTGAATATTCCATTATTTTCTTTCTTGTTCTTATCAATCCAATCCACAACATGTGGGACCCACCCTTAGAAGTTTCTCACCCATTTTATTCTTCAAACAAACGGCGCCTTGGTAATTAAGAAAAGGGTGGGGCCGGGGTCACTGCCAAGCTGCATGGTCCCTGCACCAGCGCAGGGCCAATGAGACCATGCGCCTACAAAGTTCAAATCCTCTACGGGCCGGGCATGCACCCAGCCATTGGGTCCTCACTGCTGCTCACTACCTCACCACAGAGAATTTTTATGCCAAACCCAAGAATTAACAAGCATGGGACTTCGGATTTTTATATTTTCATGGAGGTGGAGTAGTCATTTCGTCCCCTTTGAGTCTAGGCGTAACACCACGCAACCTGGCAGCAATCTTTTATGTCAAATTACCCTTTCAGATCATGGATTTAGTGCACGGTACCAGATCTGGTACTGGCTATGTCAGAAACCGATACAACTTCGATATGGATGGGCACGTATCGGCCCAGATTGGACAGGTTTGCCCATGGTTTTCCTACAAACTTAGTTTTTTTCTTTCCCCTTAATCTGTATCGTTCCAACGATACCATATTGGTTAGGTATCGGGTCTGTGGTTAGTGATACCGATACGGATACAAATTTCCCGATATCGATATCAATACCTCAAACATGGATCAAAGTTTAGAAAGATGACCACAAAAGAATCGGAACAGAGACGATTAAACTCAGAAAACATACCAGCGTTATCCCCTTAAGAGCCGTCCTATCGAGCTTCACTTCCAGATTAGGATCATCAGCCAACCGCAGCAACACATCCACCATATCCTTCTCTCCCAAATCCTCCACACTTCTCCTCCTCATCTCATGCTCACCAATCACCTCTTCAAGAAGCCCATCAAATCTCTTCCCCAACACCTTCATCTGCTTCACATAACCCTTCAAATCCAAGAAACCCAACCAAGGAAAATAATCCCCAATCTCCATCACCCCATTCAAGAAGAACAATTCCTCAAACATCTTCTTGAACTCCTCCAACGCCACTATGGGCTTATCAGAAAACTTCTTCCCCATTACAATCCGACTTATAAAGCTCAGATTAGCATTCCAAAGATGGGTTTTCACAGTGATCTCTTTTCCGGAAGAACTATAGATTCCTTTAAGAAGAAACCCCATTTCTTCGATTCGAATTTTCTCGTATGATTCGAGGCGTTTGGGGGTGAAGAGCTCTGTAAGGTAGATCTTCCGGAGAAGCCGCCAGAAGGGACCGTAGGAAGACCAGGTCATGGAGGTGTAGTTGAACATGGTGTGCTTGCCTGCTGTGGTTCTGGGTCGAGAGGCGAAACTTTGGTCGTGGATTTTGAGGAGTTGTTTAGCCATGGGAACAGAGGAGGCGATCACGACGGGGATTGGACCGAAACGGATTTGGATTAAGGGACCGTATTGTTGGGAGAGAGAGTGGATGGAGCGGTGAGGGAGAGGACCTATGAGGTTGAGATTTCCAATTATCGGCCATGGTTTTGGACCCGGTGGTGGGTTTGGTCGCCGCCGACGGAGATGGGCTGAGAAGAAGAAGGTGATGAGGGTTAGCGCTGCAAGTAAGACTGATGTCAAGAGAGACCATGAAGGAGTGCCGATATCCATGGATGGAGCCTGTGTTCTTTGACTCTGAGTCGTGTTTCGTGTCAAAGCAGAGTATTGAGCGGGTGTGTTATCATTGTGAAGGAACTCTATACATTTTTTATCCAAATAAAAGCACAAGTCTCCAAGGTGATATGTTCAATACTATTAAAAATTGGGCAAAAATATTCTAGCATGTGGGCGAAGTACCCTGTGTTTTTGACAAGTGGATGGAAGAGAATTTGGACCATTAGATGTTCAAAAACATCAATTCAATGCACATGGCTCCCGTTCCGACAGGGTATAGAAGGGATAAATATACATCGTCTTATCCCTTATTTTCGAAATTTTCTTTTTTGATAAAAGATGATCCATTGAGTGAATTGACACAAGGCTTCATTTATATATAAAGTATGGGACTAAGGAATGGAGTTTGGCAAGCTTTCTCAACACTCATGGATAGAGCTTTCTGGACTAAGGAGTGCACGATAACATTTGCCTCCCTAAGGATAAAGTAAAAATTGCACACAGTAATTTGGGTGGATAGATGAACAATGTCGTGGATGATTGGTTGCACTTCAAATTGCATCGTTTGAGATGGATCTTTAATGAAGCTGATGATGGTTTCACAATCAGATACAACCCGAGCATTGGTGATACCCTCTTAAATCGAGTGAAGAAGACCAAGCCGGATTACAAGAGCTTCGCCAGTTCCAACAGTAGCAAAGAAAGCAAGGAAAGAAATGGCAAAAGATTGGGATCCGAATGACCTCCTTGCAATCACACCCAAACCTCCACGAGCAGAGTTAGGATCAAATGCTGCATCGCAATTAATTTTACACTCACCCAGATGAGGAGGGATCCAATGTGATGGAGCTTGATACTGCTTGTTTGAGTTGGAGTTGGTGGATGTTACATAATAATCCATTTACTTCCCAAAACTCCTCAAAGGCACGAAGGGCTGCTTGAGATACATCAATCGGGGTCCAATTCTTCTTCTTGAAAATAAAATCATTTCGAGCAATCCAAAAGAACCAGCAAGTGAAAAAACATAGGCTCAATGTGGAGCATGAGCGAATCTTTGGATCATCTTGAGCAGAGACGATGAATGAAAGTGGACTACCAAACCATGTAGCTTTTGCGAATGGACATCTTAGAAATATGTGATCATTTGTTTCCATGGGCTGCCTATGTTTATCCATTGCGTCACATGTTTTTTTTGGTAAATAATTCTTTAATACAATGGATAAACATGTGACATAGGGATGCATTAGAGTTCGTGGTTGCATGTGTATGTTGATGGTTGCATGTATGTTGATAGTTGATGGGGTGTATGATGCTATAATATGGATTGATGCCATGTGATGCAATAGTCATGGTGATTGATGATTATGATATGCTCACGATGGTATTGAACTATTGATGTTACATAAATTAAATGATGTTACAAGGATGGAGAAGTGACTGAGTTTATATATTTAGATCATGGATAGTATGCATTTTGACTTCATGTTAGCAATTAAGGATGTATATACGAAGATCCATGATGATGTGGCATTGTAATCTAAGGTGGCAGCACACATTGGCAAGGGGTCAAGTCCCATGTGAGAGTAGGAGGTGTAAAATAGCAGATGTCGTGGGTCAAGGAGTGCAAGAGTGAAGCAGCAGGTGAGTCACATGGCCTTGCATGTGGGTCACATGGGGCGACAAAGGCAATGGTATAGTAGCTTTGAAGCAGCCTTTCACAATTGTATCTGCTAATGGGAGAGCCACGCACACAGAAAAATGGCCATGTAGAGCATAACAGCACAACCAAGTGAAGGCCACGGCAGCAAGGGTCCATTACGGTCATTGCGGTTTTGGTTTAAAGAGGTGTTTAATGGAGTTGAAGGAAGTCCTTATAGCACCATCATTAGCCTATGGGGACAACCAGCAAGTCTCGTCCAGGTGGAGTATTATGCCCAGCACAGCTCCAAGGTAAGGGCCTTAGCACGCACATGAAGCAAAGGAGCAGCCTTGGGTTTAAGGTTTGGATGAGTTACTGTATCATGATGTCTCCCATCACTCCACTTGGGGCCCTGTATCATGCCCCCCTAGTGCCACGTGGACATGCCCTTTTTTCTCTTTTTATATTCTCCCCAAGACAGATGTTATATAATCAATTGTCTTGTAAGTTGCGTTCGTGCATGGGATGTGACATACTTGATCTGTATGGCTTCTTTTAAAACGGCCATTTGGACCACGATGATGGTGTAGCCAGAGAAGATCGTTGCAATCCTCGAGCCGCATGCAAACTGTGACATTACCTGGCTTCCTACCATTGTACCAGTTATTTGTTTGGTTTGTATATGAGTTACCAAAGAAGTTTATCTGGCATGCATCATACAAAATGGACTTTATTATCTAAATGAAGTTGATGCGTTGGTCTTTTCCGTTATGCTGATCACTCTCACGCTCACAATGGTGTGCTTCGTTTGCTGAATTTTTGATTCTCTTTCTAGGGTTATTGTCTTTGTCCATTCCCTATCTCGATCGATCTCGTCAATAACATGTATGATAGGACCATATGTCATTCTTTGGTTTATCAACCTGATTGCTTTTGAAACCTTGTGTAATACATATCTTTTATTTCCCTGACTTTGGCTATTTGGTATTCAAACTCTTTGTATCACTTCCTTTTTTAATTGAATGAAATTCTATTTATCAAAAAACAAATATGAACATATAGCTGCAATTTATTTAAACCGCGGCAATATAGTTTTAGGGCACCAATAACAAGTGGCACGTGATTTAACTAACGTCACGGTTTTGTATAACCGTGGCTATGGATGAAATTTCAAAATAAAAAACGCCCACCCAAGTTTTTTACTTCCCACTTTATGCCTGCCTCTTCTTTAGCGAAGACGTTAACAAAAATAAGAAAAATGAGTAGGAGAGAAGGAGAAAGAAAAGGAGATCTGAAGATGACTTCACGGTAAGATTTTTTATTTTTTATTATTCCTGAGCTTTTCTCTCTCTCTCTCTCTCTCTCTCTCTCTCACAGAGGATGCAGAGAAGGCTGCAAGCATAAGAAAAAGGAGCAGGAGAGGAGGAGTATAAAGAGAAGGAGAAAGAGAAGAAGGAGGAGGAGGAGGAGATCTCAAGATGACTTCACGGTAAGAATTTTTATTTATTATTTATTTCTTAGCTTCTCTCTCTCTCTCCCTCTCTCTCACTAAAGATGCAGGGGAGGTTAGCTCACGACGATTAGTTTTTTTTTCCTGCTCTCTCTCTCTCTCTCTCTCTCTCTCTCTCTCTCTCTCTCTCTAACTCTCAAACAGATCGAACAAAATATTAGAGCAGCCAGGTTTGTGTAGCAGGCTAAGGTCAGGAGTGTAAAACAGAGCGGGAATATGCAGTAGGGCTGTGCAGAGGGTGGCAACTTGCAGAACAAAGATGAAGGCAGGAATCTTACAAGCTATGTGGAGTGTAGGGGCGGTGGTCTTGCTCTAAGTGCAGTGGCGGGAGGGTAATGTAGTGAGGTGAGGGTGGGCCGTGAAGAAAACTATCCCTTCCGAAGCTGGTAGTAGGTATACATGTCGGCCATGGTCAGCCAAAGTGGTGAAAGCTCTTGTCATTTTGTCGAACACATGGTGAGGCCCTTTAGACTTCCACAAAATTTTAGAGCCGATTTTCACAAAGTTTGTACCACACGTTGGCCTTAAGTTTATATTCCTAGCATCAAACTTCAACATTGGGATCTCCAAGAGCTTGAGGAAGATGACGATGATAACGGAAAAGTGTTTCCTTTAAGGGGTCTATCCACTAAGGTAAAAAATTCTTCTTAAATTCACTATTGTAGTTAGCTAGGTTTGTTTATGTGTGGTGAATGCCTAGGCTATGTGAATAAGGGTTGGAGAATTTTCCTTTTATTATTGTATGGGGGCTTAGTGAGTGTACTCACAAGCTGTTAATAAAATGCTTATTAGTGTCTATGCTTCTACAGTTGCAGTTGTAAGCAGTAGGTTGTAGCCCTGGTTTTGTATTATTAAAAACTAAATCAAGAGGAGTGTTTCGGATAATACACGAAACCCAATGTGGGTATTGCTCCATGGAATAGGCATGTGTCAAACCATGTAAAAACCCTATATTGTGATTGGTTATATTTTACGTTGGATAGAAGTGCTATGATTGTACTTTTGTAAAGTAGGTATACACTCTTGATAGGCATAATCAATCTTGTTCAAAGGCAGGAGTGTGTACGAACTATAGTTGGTAAAATTGGTATCAACCCAGCCAACGGTGTTTTCTTATGTACCAGTCAACAATGCAGTTATTGTCAAGACAATGTCAGTAGTTGTGGTTCTGAATATTGAGATTGCAAATGAGTTCTTGGCCGGGTGTGCTAGTTGTGACAGTAGTGCTATTATAGTGTGTTCCTGTGAGTATCAACAGTATTGGGGAGTGGGTTTGTCTCAGGTTTGAGTGTCATCATTGTTCGACTAGCAAAGGGGAATGTTCGGTGTAGTGTTGGGAAAATTTTGAAGACCTTGATTCATCCCTCCCTCTCAATATCAGCTTGGGATCATCAAACTCCCCTATAAATAAACAATCACTTGGGGGCTTAATCTGCATCAATTACCTCATAAATTTGACAAGTCTTAGCATGTTTAATGGAGTGCGCCACTAGAGCAGGTTGAGTCAATATCTTGTATGGGTGGTTCGAGGTGGCTGATCTTTGTCTTGCCCATCCCCATTGCCATCCTTAACCTATAAAGGGAAAAAGATTCACAATACCTATAGGTCGGGAGAAATTTTGTTAGATCACTCATTCAAAAAGAGAAAGTTGGAAGGGGGTGATTTTTTTGTATTGGTAGACCTGTGGTCTCTCATTTACATAAAGTAGAGCACTGGCTTAAGTCCTAGGGAGATTTCACTTGTCCGGATACCTCCATAAGATGCTAAACATCTTATATTTCCCCTCCCCTCCCCTCTCCTAGGCCGTCCTTCCTTGAGTTGGGACAAGGCACAAGCGCCTTTGGACTGCCATCCTAATTGGCCTATGGGTCTTTGATAGGAATACTAGTCTTTTTTTTTTCTATAAAATTATCTTGTACCACTCCTAATTTGAAACCTTATGTCTTATAATACCCTAGTTTACTTATAATATCAACTGCACCCCCAAAGCATAACACCATTAGCTTAGAACAAGAAAAGACCATTTTGACCCTGTTGTGTCTATCTATATAAATGTTCATTCTCATCATTTTACCCCTTTTATTCTTAAAAAAAAAAAAATGCTGTTGATCCTACAAGGAAGGAGCAGCTACTACAGCATCTGTTGAAGGAAGGAGCAACTACTGAATGGGTTGATCAAACAAAGGAGCAGCCACTGAGGATCATGTCGAAGGAAGGAGTACCCATTGAAGATCTTTATCGTGGAAGGCTCATCCATTGAAATTTTATTTGGAGCTCCCCTACCACCACCCACAGCAGCCAAGGAAGTGGTGAAGGTGCAGACTAAGGGGGTTACGATGTTGTTGTGGTTGTGAAACCATGGGTTCATCAGTCCAAGCAACTCCTCATCTTCACACCTTCCACTAATTGAAGACATGCTTTATTTGTCTCTGGTGTAATCTGGGATTGACTTCTTTTGTTAAAGATGTTTGAGTTTGGTTCTAATTTTGTCACTTTGTTCATGTCAAAGCATGAGTTTGGTTACATTTTCCTTCCTCATCAATCCATATATGTTATTGCTTCCATTTTCAATTCTGATGGAGCTAACCCATCAGAAACACAAATTAAAAAAGATGTTGAGATCTGTATTAAAAAAAAAATAATAATAAATAAATAATAATGCACTAGTCAATAGATTATAGGGCAATATGTGTAGAGGATGGAACATTTTCCCATTTCCTCAACTTCATTCACCAAAGATGGCTGCCATACTTTGAAATCTGAATCTACTGGGGGCCATATACCCATTAAAACTCCAACCACAACATTTATAATACATATTAGATTCATCATTCATCATTTGGATAATCAATCACGAATATTAAATGCATATTTTTCTGGCTGTCTACAATTTTGTCCAACCCACCCAC
>NC_056563.1:12187234-12199247 GCF_013358625.1 Macadamia integrifolia | reverse complement strand
CCCCCCAAAAGCTCTATTTGTCATATGGGAACTCCACATCATTCTCCGTAATTTAGAAGGTTGGGGATGTCTACCTGAGAAATACGTATAGATTCCACATTTTTAAGTAAGCCCTCTCTAGATTCCTCACTTTAATTGTTCAAAATCTAAATTAGTATATGGCATTAGGCAACTTGCAGAAAAAAGAAACCCTAAACCTCAGATATAAGAAGAGAATTCAACTTTAGCAACTTGCAGAACAGAGAAGCCCTAAACCTCAAGTGATTATCGTCATCGTTGTTGATTAATCATAATATTTCTCCTTTCCACTGTAGTCCCTTGTAGAAGAGGAGCTCTAAACGTTTGATTGAATGTTGAAATCAATTGATTTGGGAATTTTTACATGGAAGGATAAAATAGTAATTTTTTACTCCATTAAGGATAATCTTGTCATTTGAAAAATAGTAACCATTCCAGGTCATCACCGACGATTTTCCTGTAAAGGAATGGATTTAAGTTTTTTTTTGGTAATGGAATTACTAGTATCTAAAATTGGAAATTAGAAGTGGGTAGACATGTGGGTGGCTTAACCATGCCCCAACAGCCTAGGGGTGTCAATTGGTCGATTTTGTTTGATTTTGGTTAAGTCAAATCGGTTTTGGTCTAAGAATGAAGGAGACCAAATCCAATCCGGTAAGGAACTTCGATTTTTGATCGGTTTTGATTTCGGTCTGATTTGGTTTCGATTTATTTCGATTTTACAATATTGGGTTAATACCGGTTTAGATTGGTTTATCATTGAGCTTGAATCATAATGAAATCTTAGATATATAACTTATATAGTGACAAGATTTGACAAAAAAACACTTTAAATTTATGATTTAATCATGGTTTATCGTTGTAAGGGAAAGATAACTAATATTAAAACCAATGGATAACAAATTACTAAGATGTTAACTTATATTAAAATCACAAAATGAATCCTATTATGCAATCATTCATTTAACTATCCAACTAGTTTTGTATATTGAACAAGGAAATCAATAGAAACATTATTACAATTTGCAAATCAATTTCTTTATTCATGATCTAATATTCAATTATTTGTAATAATTCTCTTTACAATAATAAAATTTCTCACTAATATTGTAAAAAAAAAAAAAATGGATGGTCAATTCATCAATTTATAATCTCATAATCATTTACTTTTCTATCAGTTTCATTCGATTTGATTGTTGATCATTCGATTTGGACTGGCTGAGCATACCTCAATCGGTTTCAACCGATTTTATTGGTTTGGGTTAGGTTTCGACACCCCTACAACGGCCCGACCAATTCGTGGCGAAGTATATCTGTACAAGCTAATGTTGAAATTTCTTAATCGCTGAGGAAAGTGACCGAAGCAAAAGGAGAAGGAAAGAAAGGAATGCAGAGGAGCGCGAGATTGTTAGGTGTTGTTGTTGTGGTGTTTTTGTTGTTTCCGAGGTCGACGACAATGGCGGAGAAAGGCGTTACAGAAGCAGGAGCAGGGGACTCTTCTTCAAAGGATGCAGCAGTTCATATAGTCTACACTGAGAAGCCCGAGGGTGAAGAACCCGAGGCCTTCCACCTCAAAACCCTATCTACCGTCCTCGGCAGGTTCAATATCTTCCCCTAATCTCTCTCCCTCTCTCTCTCTGGGGTTGTGTTTCTTCTTGATTCGAACGCATGTGTTGATTTGCAGCGACGAGGCAGCGAAGGAAGCTCTGCTTTACAGTTACAAGTCCGCTGCAAGTGGGTTTTCCGCTAAGCTCACCCCTGAACAGGTCGCCGAGATCTCAAGTATGAAATTCTCTCTTTCTATCTCTGTAATTATTATTTCCTTACAAAATTCGTCTTGCTTTCTTAGATTTTTTTTTTTTTTCTGCAATCAATGAATCAAAATAAACTAATTCTGACTCTGGAAATTTGTTATCATCTTCACATTGTGCCAAATAATTTGTGATACATAAGATGATATTCTTTCTTTCTCTTTAACTCTTCATTGGAGTTTGGGGAATTTCGAGAGGCAATCAGAAAGAGGAAAGAAAGATTATATGTACTAAGACGAAAATTAATGTATCTTGATTGAATCTGATGAGAACCTCGTTTAGTTTATGATAATTAAGTAGGTGGAGTTTGATTAACAATGGTGTTATGATTTGATTGTTCTGATGATTTTGTACCAAATAATCATACTCCCTATGAATAGTTTGTGTCATATTATCTTCACCGTGAATGATAAATAATGTTGAGGTGAATATGATTTACTGAGCTAGGTTGCATAACTTGCATCAGATATGCGTTTATTGTATGTTGCCACTGGTTGCTTATGCCTAGATTATCTAGTTGAAGTTTGTAGACTTTGGTTCGACGCATCTGTATTTGGATTAGGGATAAGAACAATCGGCTATATTAAACTAATGGAGTTTGCCTGTAGTGTTCATCTCTAATGATGGTTAATTCTAAGAGCATAGAGTGGAACTCTATTAAGCCTTATCCCGTCAATCTAGTGCACTTTGGAAGTCTTGTTAGGCTTTATATTCTGTTGAATCATAAGCTTTCTACTCTCACTACCTAAGTCATCCTCCGATCTTTGCCTCTTTACCTTTTTCTTCTAGTTAATTCCTTCTATTTGCTCCAAATCACTTCTAAATGTAGTTGTCGATCTTCGAATTGCATTTAACTAAATGCATAAGTTGAGTTTCCGTTGCAATATTCCCGATGTTGTAATTTAACATTTCTTTTGGGATGTGCCAGTAGGATATTTTACTCGATGGCAATTGAAGGTTGTCTTTGTGACCTGTCTTATGCCATGCTTAGGCAATCTATAGCTTATTTACTTTAATTTGTTTCTCAAATCCTTGTTATGTTAGCCCAATTGTGCCATGAGTATCAAAACCAGGGATTCTTGATGCGTGCATATGCATTTAATAAGGTCTATATCATGCAATGAGTATTGCTATATCTCCGTTGACTCACTCTTACTCTGTTTCGTCTTTTAAGGTCTTCTACTGAATTTTCCCAATCCCTTACAAAGTCTAATGTAGAGAAGCTTCTTTTGGTGGTGAACTTAGTTTTCCCGTGTGGCATGATGATGTGGCAATTTTGACTATTCGATAGGTAGGGCCAGGTCTAGACTGGTCACGTGTGAAATTCTGGAGTCAAATATTCCCCCCATATATTGGCATGCCGCATGCATTCTTGTATTGGCATGCGTCATCTCCATAGCCAATGTCTTCGTGTGCATCCTTTTGATGGTCCTGAAACTTCTTTTTCTTTTTCTTTTTCTTTCCACCACCTATCCACATCTAAGGCAGAGACAATACCTCTAGTTGCGACAAATCGAGTTTCAAATGCCCATTTATCAATCACATTTTCAGGCACACCAGTCAAAGAGCCATCAGACCCATGAAAGTCCCCTTTTATGAAGTTCTAATTTTTCTCACTTTGACAATTCCAATTGGGCTGAAACTTGACATGTAAACAGGGCCCTTCGGTCTTCCTGTCCACAATTTTGGCCCCATATGACAAGCCGTAAGAAAAATTATGGGCCAACCAGATATCTAGGTTAGCCAACCACATAAGCCTCATTCCATACTTGATAATGTTATGCGAAGAGGGGAATATGATGGTATCTACATCGTTTATAGTACTGGTTGTTGGCAGTTGTTATTTACCACTCTTTACAATTCCATCCTGTTATTTGATTCTCACTTTAACCCCCTAAACATGGAGAACTCCTATAGAGTGAACTTTTTTCTTTTTCTTTTTTTGGTCTCTCTTTATTTTTTCTTTTTTTGGCCTGTCATTATTTTTTCTTTTTTTCCTGGCATTGTAGCCTTTTTCATAATCGAGGGAGGAAAGAAAAGAATAGAAGAGATATCCTTAAGCTACCCTTAACAAATACTTATGCATAAATATTAACCAAAACCATACTGAACTCCAGTTTGTAAGTCTTAAACATGCGTGAGCGTTCGGTTATAATTATGGATGCACTTTAAAGAATTGTTTGCCTCTCGTGTTTCTTGATGCGGTCATCATTAGTCAGGTTAACTTTAAGGGGAAACTTATCAGTTAGGTTAACATAGCGTTAACCTTTTATTTTTCCCCTCTTGTGGGATTCACAACAAACACTGCAGGGAAAATCCTTTAATGATAAAATTTTCCATCATTGAGTATTTGGAAGTAGATGAATAATAAAACTTCTGGAACAAGGAGGGGTCTTGTAAGGAAGAAAGTAAAAAACTCTCATCTTTTGCGTTCCGGGAACCTTATTTTCTATTTTTTTTCTTATGCAGTTTGAAATATTATAATTCATGATCCACCCTGATTTTCTGCAAACTACACGTTTCTTTCTCAGATATTTGTAGCAAATTTTATTTTTTTTATTTAATATATGGAAAGCATTAATGTAGTCAATCCCCTTGGAATAAACCATACTGTTGGTCACTTTCAGCCCCTAATTTGATATTGTAGCCTCTCTAAACAATTCTGGAGGCATGTGATGTGGATCTAGGTTCCAAAACCGGAATCGTATCGCTTATGGGCCCACAAAAGAACAAAGAATTCAATGTAAGCAAACCAGTGGAAATTTTGTAATTTCTGTTACAATTTAAAACCCTTTTAGAGTGAAATAGCTGAATGCGGACAGAGCTGGAATGAATCTGTTATGTGTCACTTGGAGTACCTATTTTTATTCAACTAAGTTGGGATGATTAGGGAGTGGTAGTACGTGTTACTAGTAGTTTCCTATTTTTATTCAATTAAGTTTGGGTGGTTAGGGAGTAGAATGAAATAAGAGTCCACGTAAGTGGTGAGACCTATTCTTTAGGAAAGACCTGGTCTTTAGGAGTTGCAATTATGATTTTGTTGTTTAAGAGTCGTTGCTATCAATTAGGAAGTGACCGTTGTGAGTCGACCGTTGTATGAGTCATTATATATGGCTTATTGCCAATAATGTAGGGGAGGAGATATTAATGAATTGATTTGGAGGTTGGTTTTCCCTCGAAGAAACCAATACGTGTATCGTTCCAGTCTTTCACAATAGGTAGACACAAGAACAAGGATCGATCCCGTGAGCTTACCTACTTGACTCAGGAGTCTATCCGAGGAAGTTTAAGTTCATCCGTACGATTCACCCTTTCCCACGCTCGTGAACATAACAGCTTGGTATCAGAGCCAGGCATGGCCGACCAACGCTTGGATCGATTAGAGACAGAGATGGAGACCCTGGTGGTCACACAAGATCGAAAGTTCCAAGAGTTAATGGAGTCGATGCAACAGATGTTCGCAGCAGTCAACACAAAGCTGGACAATGTTGCTGCGAGCCGTGAAGTTGGTGAGAGCTCTCACTACAACCATCCACGTGAAGGTGGTAGGACCCACAACGGAGTGCCCAACAATTCCGGGGGGGCTGGTGCACTACTTCCCAAGGTAGTAAAGCTTGATTTTCCCAAATACAATGGTGAAGACCCTACCAGCTGGGTTTGCCGTGCTGATCAGTTTTTTGAATACCATCAAACTCTAGTGGAGGAACGTGTTCCGTTAGCAATAGCATCATGGAACCTCAAAGGTGATGCTCAATTATGGTACGAACTCCTTAAGGATGAAAACGATAATGCCCCTATTACTTGGCAGGAATTTAAGAAGGAAATCTTCGTAAGGTATGGCCCATCCCATTACCAAGATTTTCTTGGTGAACTAACGAAATTAAGGCAAACTGGGACGGTGAGAGAATACCAGAACTAGTTTTCCAAATTGTTGTTACGAGCAGGGAAATTGTCATCAGATCAGCAGGTGGGGTGTTTTACTAGTGGGTTGAAAGAAAATCTTAAAGTTGATGTTCAAGCGTGCCAGTCTACCACCTTGTCCGCAGCCATTGGTCTCGCAAGGTTGTATGAATCTCGCAACCAAGCAAGCCGAACTATGTTGTCAACACCACTTAAGAAGCCTGTCAACAGCCCATCAAACCCGAGTACAGGTTTGCCGATCAAAAGACTCACTCCTGCTGAACTCAGTGAACGCCGAGCCAAAGGATTATGCTTCAATTGCAACGAAAAGTTTGGGCCCGGCCACCGTTGCAAGAAGTTATTTCTTATTGAAGGAAGCTGGTCAGATGATGAAGAGGACTTATCCGAATCTGACATAATTCCAAATGATGCCGAGCTACCAGAAATTTCCATTCATGCTATATCTGGTGCCAAGAATACACAAACCATGCGAGTGCAAGGAAAGTTGGGGCATCATTGGGTAATATTCTTAATCGATTCTGGTAGTACTCACAATTTTATGAATGATAGAATTGCTAAAAAAGTAGGACTAGTACCAAGTCATGAAGGAAATTTTGAAGTGGCTGTTGCCAATGGAGAAAAGTTGCCAAGTCCGGGCAGGTGTAAGGGGGTCACTATGTCACTCCAGGGAATCCTTGTTACAGTAGACTTTTATCTACTACCCTTACAAGGATGTGATGCAGTGTTAGGGGCCCAATGGTTGAGCTCTTTGGCCCAATCATATGGGATTTTTCAAAGTTACAAATGACCTTTCATGTGAATGGAAAAAAGGCTTTTTTGAATGGGCTACAAACTCCAGTGGATAGGGTCATGGATGGGTTGGAAATGAGCAAGGAAATTAAAAAGAAAAAAGAGGGGCTGTTGTTACAAATATATTCATTATCTATGCAACAACCACCAAGTGTCCCACTCCTTGCCAACTTTTCAAATGCTTCTAATATAAACCTTGAGCCCCTGTTGCAGAAATATGATGACTTATTCCAGGAACCAATGAAGCTCCCACCTATGAGATTTCAAGACCACCAAATTCCATTGAAGGATGGAAGTCAGCCAGTGTCAGTACGACCTTACCGATATCCGTATTATCAAAAGACGGAGATTGAGAATAGGGTAGCGGAATTACTAAAATCAGGAATGATCAGGCCAAGCAAAGGCCCTTATTCCTCTCCGGTGTTATTAGTGAAGAACACGATGGGTCATGGCGGATGTGCGTCGATTATCGGGCTCGTAATCAAATTACAATAAAGGATTAGTTCCCAATACCAATTATTGACGAGTTACTGGACGAGCTACATGGGGCATCCTTCTTCACCAAACTCGATTTGAGATCGGGTTACCACCAAGTCCGAATGCGTCCAGAAGATGTCCCAAAAACGGCATTTCGAACTCACCATGGTCACTTTGAGTTTTTAGGAATGCCATTTGGTTTAACTAACGCCCCCTCCACTTTCCAATCATTGATGAACTCCATTTTCAAGGATTATATCCGTAAGTTCATTTTAGTATTTTTTGATGACATTTTAATTTATAGCAAAAATTGGAATGATCATCTTAAGCATGTGGAAATTGCACTTTCCATTTTGAGATCTCACCAATTATTTGTGAAAAAGGAAAAGTGTAGCTTTGGTCAAAGGGAAGTAAATTATTTGGGGCACATCATCAATCAAGAAGGAGTGGCCGTTGATCCTGAGAAGATCTCAGCTATAATGGACTGGCCAAAACCAAAAACTCTCAAAGCATTGCGAGGATTTTTGAGTTTGACTGGATATTATCGCAAGTTCATTCAGAACTACGGTAAGATTGCTGCCCCATTGACGAACATGCTTAAGAAGGACAATTTTTCATGGTCTCCTCAGGCTGAAGATGCGTTCGAGCAACTCAAGGTGGTGATGACTAAAGTTCCAGTGCTTGCGTTACCAGATTTCTCCCAACCATTTATAATAGAGTGCGATGCCTCAGGAGTGGGCATTGGTGGTGTATTAATGCAGGCCAAGAGACCCATCGCATTTTACAGCCAAGCGCTCCAAGGGAAAAATCTGCTCTTATCAACCTATGAAAAAGAGATGTTGGCATTGGTGCTTGCAATACAAAAATGGAGCACTACCTTTTAGGCCGCCAATTCATTGTGAGGTCGGATCAGCGAAGTCTTAAATATTTATAGGAGCAAAGGATCACCACACCAGCCCAACAAAGGTGGTTAATGAAACTCATGGGATATGATTTCCTTATTGAATATAAATCTGGGTGTGAAAATTTAGTTGCTGATGCACTTTCTAGAAGAGATGATAGAGGTGGGCTTTTTGCTATATCTAGCCCTATTCCTAGATGTCTGGAACCAATTCAAGAAGAAGTCAGCCATAATCCTATTTTGCGAAAATTGGTTAAACGGGTTCAACAAGGAGAAGCTGTGGGCCCTTGGAGCTACAGTGAAGGAATTCTATTTTTCAAAAATAGAATATACTTGCTACCGGAATTACCATTGGTTGCTGCCATTGTTAAAGAGATCCATTCGGGTACGCATGAGGGTTATCACAAAACCCTCCACCGTATCAGGTCATTTTTTTATTGGGCTGGGATGAGAAGAACCATTAAGGATCACACTAAACAATGTGACATTTGTCAACGGCAAAAATGGCAAAACACGTCACCAGCTGGTCTTCTTCAGCCTCTTCCAATTCCCATGCAGGTATGGATAGATTTATCAATAGATTTTATAGATGGCCTGCCCAAGTCCAAGGGGAAATCCACAATATTTGTAGTGGTTGATCGGCTTTCAAAATTTGCGCATTTTATTCCCATATCTCATCCCTATACTTCTACATCAGTGGCACAAATTTTTTTTGACAATATATTTAAATTATATGGGATGCCAAAATCCTTAGTTTGTGATCGGGATCTAGTGTTCACAAGTGCCTTTTGGAAGGAATTATTTCGTTTACATGGCACGGATTTCAACTTCTCTTCGGCTTACCACCCTCAGACTGATGGCCAAACTGAGGTGGTGAATCGAACAATTGAGATGTATTTACGGTGTTTCATCGGTGATAAGCCTGCAGATTGGGTCTGTTGGATAGCATGGGCTGAGCATTGTTATAATACAAGCATCCATACCTCTACAAAGAAGACACCATTTGAGATCGTTTATGGGTGGCCTCCACCCACCTTGCTGTCTTATGTTCCTGGTGCAACACAAGTAGAGGCGGTTGATAAAGAGCTTGCTGATCGTGATCAAATCCTTAAGGAGTTAAAGACTCAATTACAAGTGGCGCAAAACCGTATGAAAAGATTCTATGACGTACACTGAGTGGAAAGGAGCTTCGAGGTAGGTGATTGGGTCTACTTAAGGTTGCAGCCGTACCGTCAAGTGTCTATATGTCTCAGAAGAAATTTGAAGTTATCTCCCAGGTAGTATGGACTGTATGAGATCATTCAAAACGTGGGACCCGTGGCGTATAAACTCAGTTTACCTAGTGACTCAAGGATCCATCCGGTATTCCACGTATCCTACTTAAAAGAGAGGGTGGGAACCATTGTGCAAGTGCAACATGAGCTTCCTAAATTGCAAGAAATTGAAGACTTCATTATCGTTCAACCACAAGTTGTGTTGGGTCATCGTACCCGGAAGAGGTGTAAGGAGGTTCTTGTACATTGGAAAGGGCTTCCTCCTTCGGATGCTACTTGGGAGGATGCACATCAAATGAAAATTCGATTCCCAGAGATCACCCTTGAGGACAAGGGTGTTGTTTGAGGAGGGAGGGATGTTGCGTGTCACTTGGAGTAACTATTTTTATTCAACTAAGTTGGGATGATTAGGGAGTAGTAGTACGTGTTACTAGTAGTTTTCTATTTTTATTCAATTAAGTTTGGGTGGTTAGGGAGTAGAATGAAATAAGAGTCCACGTAAGTGGTGAGACCTATTCTTTAGGAAAGACCTGGTCTTTAGGAGTTGCAATTCTGATTTTGTTGTTTAAGAATCGTTGCTATCAATTAGGAAGTGGGTAGTCGACCGTTGTGAGTCGACCGTTGTATGAGTCATTATATATGGCTTATTGCCAATAATGTAGGGGAGGAGATATTAGTGAATTGATTTGGAGGTTGGTTTTCCCTCGAAGAAACCAGAACGTGTATCTTTCCAGTCTTTCACAATAGGTAGACGCAAGAACAAGGATCGATCCCGTGAGCTTACCTACTTGACTCAGGAGTCTATCTGAGGAAGTTCAAGTTCATTCGTACGATTCACCCGTTCCCACGCTTGTGAACATAACATTTACCTTAGGAACTTAATTACTACGCCCGACCCTTTAAGGTTGTTCTAAGTTAGGTAATTTTACAATGAAGATTGAAAAGTGTATACCACTTAGGCTCTGTACTATAACGATTCTATTTTTTTAACATGATTTTGGGTCTAGCACACTTTTTTGCATTTCTATTTTTTGGAGTGATTCTGCATCTTAAATGTTGTATGGTAATCGCAAAAAAAAAATGATTTTATAATCTGAAAGAAACAGAAACATGTATGGTTCGTACTTAACAGAATCGTTTCTGTTAGAAACCAATATTTACATAAAGTGCCATCTTCACCATGGGTGTCAAAGTTGTGATTTTTAAATAAAATTTAAGGATAGTCAATGGTTTTTTAATAAATTCTAAGTTATGAAAACCATGATTACCCAAATAACTTAAGTCGAATGAGACAAATAAAAATATCTCCATATCAACAACATGGTGTTCACTTCAAATATGAAATATTTGGCCGTGTTTCCTTGCCATATGAAATATGAAATGTTTCAACAAAAATATGATCTATCATAATAACATAAAAGTATGAACAAGAATAAATGCAAGTATTTACATAATTCTTAAAGTATCTAATTATGAACTTAAGGGCATAAATTAGGTCTTCCAATTTAATTCTTAACTGCAAAACATGTCCCACTACTTCAAAGTTTAAATCCAATCATCAAAATGTAATCATGTAATTTGAGCCATTCCGGCTTTAACAGCTAACTCATTTGCAATCTTTTTCCTAAGATCATCCATCTGTCTTCTTCTTTCTGCTAAGCTTATACTAATGTGAGCCGGTGGTACATAATCTTGAATTTCTTCAGGCTCCTCATTCCACCAATTTTCACCAAACTCCTTAAAATTCTTGTCTGCAATTTCTTCCTCCCAAATGAAGTTGTGAAGTGCACAACAAGCAATGACAATGCATGTTTGGGTGTTCAATGGAAAACATGGCATTTTGCTCAGAATTGGGAAGCGCTTCTTCAAAGAACCAAAACTGCGCTCTATAACATTCCTAACAGAAGAGTGTCTATTATTAAATAGCTCTACTGCTGTCCTTGGACGTCTATTCCTATAATCATTTAGATGGTATCTTTGTCCTTTGAACGGCGTCAAGAATCCTGTAGTAGATGGATAACCAGAATCAACCACATAATATTTACCTAGCACGTAAAGTGAAAAGTAATGAATCAACACAATATGTAAAATAGAGCATAATCAACTGTTGAGGTCAAGATTTAGAACGTACCAGGTGGAGGATGAGGAAATTCAAATTTAGGGTTATTCAATGCCTCATTGAATACTCGACAATCATTTGCCGAACCCTCCCAACCAGCGTACACAAAAGTGAATTTCATGTCAAGGTCACATGCACACATAACATTCCAGGTCGTATCTCCTTTCCTTCCTCTGTACGGTATTTGTTTGGATAAAGGTACAGAAGCACTAACATGAGTGCCATCAATCGCGCCAATGCAGTCCTAGTACCAATACATGGATATTCATCAAATCAAACCACGTATAACCACAAAACAACATAATCATTGTTTTAATCATAAACAACATACCTTGAAGAAAGGATAGAGCTTTGGTTTTTCAAGAATCTGTTTAGGGCAACGACTGAAGTTTGGAGGTTTGATATTCTCTTGTCCCAGTAGTATGAAAGCATGTAACACTTTCTTAAAGTGTTCACCTATAGTGTTAAGAGAATGCTGAAAGTGTTCTGCTATGTCTCTATACCTATCATTGTGACCAACGATAGATATAAACATTGTCAATTGCTTATTTACTCTTAAATATCGATTATCTTCCAACCAACCATGTTGTCACATTAATGCTTCAAGGTTGAGGAAGACATGGCGTTCCATTTTATACTGTTCATAGCATCTGTCTAAATGGCCGTTTAGGACCTCACTCACTTGCTCTGGTCCTGTCAATTT
>NC_056563.1:12184822-12186370 GCF_013358625.1 Macadamia integrifolia | reverse complement strand
AACCCCCCCCCCCAAAAAAAAATAATAGAGTGAGAGAGAAATGTAGAAAGTCCTATGCCACAAAATACATTCAGAAAGAAAGACCCAAAACAAGAAGGAAGCATAGAGTCTCCATTAATTATGACTCAAAGAAATAAATCTAAACAAACGTATTAAAAATCCAGTTATAAGAATGAGTACTCCAACAGTAGAGATCTCCTCTCCCACTTTTAGACATTCTTAGTTATTTTTTGGTGTTAAAACTTGATGTGGTAAAAATTGATCGGATAATCTTTCTTGTAAGACTGGGTAATCTACGCTAGACTTGCACAGAAGAGCAGACAAAGGAGAGCCGGGCTGACCCAACGGGGGACTTTCCGATGCCTAAGTCAGATTTTTTCCACAATAGTTACTCAAGAGAGGTTATTATGAAAAAATGATCCATCCCCCTTTTTGAGGGCTTACCTTGATGTTTATAGGCAGTGAATGAAGAGAGGCGGTTGAAGAGAGTCCTATCTTGGCAAGTAGTTCACTTTTGTTAGGATAACTCTTGGAAGAGTCCCACTAAGTAACTTACCTTACTTGTTGGGATATCTCCTAACAATAAGATTTGCTAAGTTGGCGATGAGATCTGCTGAGCTAGCAATGAGCGATCCTCGGAATTATCCCTGCAATCACTAGGATCGGATCAGACTCCTTAAGGAGGCAACCCAAGGGGTCGGCTCGGCCAAGGATGAGCCAAGGGATCGACTCGGCCAAGGATGAACCAAGGGGTTGGATCGGCCAAGGATGACCCAAGGGGCCAGCTCGGCCAAGGATGACTCAAGGGGTTGGCTTGAACAAGGATGAGCCAAGGGATCGGCTCGACCAAGGATGACCCAAGGGGTCAACTCAGCTAAGGATGAACCATGGGGTTGGCTCGGCCAAAGAGTGGCATTTTTACCCTCATCATAACCCAAGGAGATAACCTTTCTATGTGCCTTACTGGTTATAGCCATGGTGGAATATTGAACACAAGACTTTATTATAGAAATATTTTATTAATATTCTTACCTATTATCATCCCACATGTCTATTATGTAATGACCAGTTATATCTTCATTATGGTAAGTGGACTTCAATAAGGAAAAACCCACTCTTGTATAATCATGGATAAGGGTGTCAATTCGGAACCAAATCCAAAAATCGAATCCAGATCCAGATCGAATACCCTGAACCATATCCAACCCATTATAATATAGTTAAATCTTGGATCTGAAGCAAGTATTTATAATTCAGTTCGGTCCGGATCTGGATTTATGCCAAGATCTGGCGGTTCTAACTGAAACCGGACCGGACTGGATAACTTAATCTCCACTTTTTCCTCTTTAACTAAGAACTTATATTCAGTTTTTAGAAGCCCAAAATTTACCGCTTTTTATGCTCTTTAATCTACATAAAGTGATCTTAGAGAATTTGATACTATAAGAGTTCGTCATTCTCTGCATATTGTGTTTTAAAGTAGTAAAATTAATGATATTAGAAGGTCAATAGATGATCCATAGCTCATGATTTTTTTTTTTTTTTTTT
>NC_056563.1:12184335-12184673 GCF_013358625.1 Macadamia integrifolia | reverse complement strand
AAATCAGATAGGAACCGGATAGGTCGGGTACGAGTATCAATTTTCAGAACCGAGATGGGACTTGGTCCGGTTCTGGATCACACTAACACTCCTTGGAACCGAAACCGAAATTGAACCGAATACCTGGTTCCGGACCGATTGACACCCTTAATCATGGGAATAAAGAGTTAAAAATGTGATAATTAAGGGGGGAAATGGTTACAATTAACCATAGTAGCTACAAACCCACCATCACCATCATCATCACCCAATGAATCCAGTTCATAGCGCACTGGTTGCAGCCTCTACTTGTAGAGCAGGCGTCAGATTTGTGGTTTAGGGATCAACTCCTGCCACAC
>NC_056563.1:12180397-12181613 GCF_013358625.1 Macadamia integrifolia | reverse complement strand
TTTTTTTTTTTTTTTTTTTAAAGTTCATGAACAATAGTTTATTAGATTGAAATGTGAGGAAAAAATCTTGGAGAAAATCAGGAAGAAAGAAGCAAAAAAGACTAGTAATGAATGACATAGAAAACTAATTAAAATAGAAAAAGAGTTATTTGGGACCCATTTGGAAAGAGAGATTTAATGAACTTTCCATTTAAATTGTCATGTCATTATCCCTTTGGCTGTATCAGAGGTGGCATAGTCTAGTATGTTTTTAGAAAAGAAAAAGTTGTGCGCTTGCATGTGTCAAAACCATTAGATGGATACAAAATGACCTAACAGAGTTCTCATAAACATTAAGAATTAGGGGTGGAACTTGATCCGGGATAAGTTCAACCTGATTTTTGCATGGCTAGGCTAATTTAGGGTTTGGAAATGCTAGGGCTGTGTACGGTTCAAAACTTCCATAACTAATAGATATCAAGAGTGCCTGCACCTAGAGTTGTGGAGTCCAATTTTTATTGAGATAATGATTTAGTTGCTTCAATTGGAAAAACAACTAGTCTTCTAATCACTACCAAAGCTAATGCCAAAAAAAAAAGAAAAATCAATTAACCAAAATGAGCCTTAAGGAAGGTCAAGGGCTGTAGGGTTCATTAGAGTTCAAAGGGAAAGGGTATGGGAAAGAGGGGTTAATTTTATTAAGGGTATAATAGGTATTTCATGTTTAGGTGGGTAGTTTAGGCATTATGAGAAAAAACTGGCAACTTAACAGTCATTTCAAACGGTTGGGGACGTTAGATAGAATCCTTTCATTTCAGGGGAGGTGAGTGATATTTTTGGAAAAGTGTGGAGTCAAGTTGATATTTCGACATAATTTAAGGGAGGGAAGTGATATTTCCTAAAAAAATTAATTACTATTAAGTAACCATATTAGTTATAAATTTATCATCATCATCATCATCATCACCACCACCACCACCACCACCACCACCACCACCACCACCACCACCACCATCATCATCATCATCATCTTATCAAAGCATTGTTCTGCTGACATCCTTCCACTATTGAAATAATCCTTTGAAATTAAAATGAAAAATCTATTCAAGGAAGTACGTGAAATATTTTGTTCCACCATAGAAAATTATTTGATTTTTATCACAGAAAGATTTCAATGATATATTAAAACAATCATTTACGTGATTTAATGATTCCCAAGACCGAATTTTTCCTTTTT
>NC_056563.1:12169162-12180377 GCF_013358625.1 Macadamia integrifolia | reverse complement strand
TTTTTTTTTTTTTTTTTTTTTTTGGTTGAATAGGTCTTGAAATTCACAAAAACTCTTAACATTCATCAAATGATTTGGCATTATTACTTGATGGATATGAAACTCCTTAGATAGGTCACATATCAAATTTAGTGGCTTGTTTCACTCAAATGAATCAATAATTTAAATAGTGTTACACACACAAAAAAAAAAAAAAAAATGAAAATTGCATGTACCAACCCTAAAAAAATCCCATATGACAAGTCAGTGACACCTTTTTCCAAAATCATAGGTACCCCTCCTATTTTACAAAATTTATAAGAGATTAGTCTATTCCATTAGTGGGGCTCCATTATGTGATGATGTCAGCCAATTAAATTTTGATAAATGACCAAACCACACTTGAGGAAAGGTAAAATGGTAAGTTTCCCTTTCTTTGCATAAACCCCCTAAATCAATCAATTAGGGCTCCAAACCCTTCACCCCAAAACATTTGTTCTCCTCCAGAAGGTCATGCGAGAGAGTACCTTCTTGAATCTCTGAAGAACGACGGTTTAGTGATCTACAATTAGCTATCTAAAGAATTGCAATGACCTACAAGCTGAGCTTGAAATCTCTCTCAATCTCACATTCTCTCATTATCTCTTTGTCGCTCCCTCTTTCTCTGTTTCTCTCTATCCCTAAAACCTTTATCTCTGTTCCTCTCTAATTGCTTTGATGGTTGTGTATGATTATCACGTGTATATGATTATGTTCCATGTGTGTATGGTACTCGTTTGATTTCTATTTCTATTTTCAATTGTTGGATATTTAGTGGAAACATGTTGTTGAGTACTTCATCAATAGACAATCATTATTTTCTCAAGTTCTTAATTGATATTTTTGGAAATTGGGAGAATGATCCTTTTGTTGTTTACTGGGATATGTGGTTGGTTTGAAGAGATGCTAATCTTTTAATGGAAAAATTTGTGTAGATTTAATCTTGGGTTGTTATTAGAATGGAATTTAAAAGGGTTCAATTTGCAACTTGAAAAGGGATTTAGGTATGTTTAATCTTGAAATTAAAGTTTAGAAGTTAGATCTTTTGATGGTCGTTCGCTTCATATATTAAGCATTCAACATCTCATTTCAGATATCAGGACCTCTAGCTATCATTAGGTCTTTTAACCATTTTCTCTATTAGAAACAGAGAAACACATTAATCTCTTTAGTATTCTTTTTCTGTATACATAATTGATTAATGGCTAGATATCATTTATAGAAAAAAATAGTAAATTCATCATATGTGTTGGTTTTCATCAGCATTATTTTTTCCTGTTATTTTCAATATTATACAAATTGTTTAACTGATAAATTTAAGCGATGGATATATTTGTACTCATGCTTTACCATTGATGAGAAAATTGTGGACCCAAACAAGTATAAGTACTTAGAAATGGTGTCAAAAATATATAACATTGTGATCAGAGAACATATACCTGCAGGGTATACTGTAGAATTCAAAGGTGAAATCTGTGTTACCTAATCCAGAGGATGTGGAGGTGAGCAATGATACATCTATTTTGAGTTTGTTTCCTCTTCATCATGATGTGGATATGATCAAGTTATTTGTGTATGATTTACAAGTAAGTAAGCACCCTACTTCTAATTATACCATAAATTACCACCGAGATTCAGGGATTTCAAAAGAAATACCCCAACATAGGATTCATAGTAAGGTGATGCCAACTGTGATTGATAGGATCAGTAGGCTTCCAAAGTAAAATGTCAGGAGAGGTGGTGCTACTATCACTATTGTGAGGGCATTTAGTGGTGCATCTGGTAGTGGTCCTGTCACTATTGGGACTAACGGTATATATGAAGTTGATTTGATAAATGACTGGTTTAATGGTGTATCTCCTGTCACCATTGGTAGAGATAAAGGAAAAGGAAAGAACATAAATAGTAATGTTGAATGCCAAGATGATAGTGAAGTAAAATATATTGTTTCAGGTGAGGAGGAGGATGATAAATATGATTACATTGATAATAATGATAGATTAAGTTTAGAGAATATGAATAATCATGAAGAATTTGAATCATTAGACTACAATTTTGAACAGGATTAAAAAGTACATGATAAAGAGGCTGAAATGAATGATGATGGGAGAATCCTGTTTGCTCGATTTGATGTGTTTGAGGATATAAACCATTTTAGTTCTCTCCTTCAAATTGATATCATTCAAGAAAGGGCGCAGATTTCGAAATAAAAAAATAAGAATAGAAGGTTTACAACTATATGTGCTGGAGATGACTATAATTGGAGGATACATGCATCACTTGCGAAGATAAAGTGAATTTTGTGATCAAGTCCCTTAGTCAAGCACATATATGTAAAAAATATATAGAAAAAAGAAGTATACACATTATAAGTGGATTATAAAGAAGGTTGATCCAATGCTTGTTACAGAGTCAGACATGTAAATAGAAAGCATGGTCACTTTCCTATATGAACAATATAGTATTCATGTTTACTGAAAAGAGAGCATGAAATCAACTATATTAAGTCATATGTAAAATTTTCAAAGTATAATGAATTTCTAAGAAAAATGAACCCTAGTACTTTGCATAGGCTTGTACCTTATAAGAGAAACATCATTGAAAAAATACGATTTAAGAGACTTTGTTTTTTCAATCTTGTAAGATTAAATTTTTTAGTAGTTGTAGATCTTTAATAGGTCTTGATAGACATCATTTAAAGGGTCAGTATGGTGAGATTCTCTCGTCAGAAATATCTATTGATGATAATAATGGTTTGTATTATATTGCATTCACTGTGGTTGAGACTGAGAACAAAGATAATTGGGCATTTTTTCTTTAACAATTGGATAAGGCACTGCAGATTGATGCATATCATATGGGTTTATGTCAGGTAAACCAAAAGGTATGTTTCTATTCTTGAATTATTATTTTTTATACATATCTAATTAAGTCAAGATTTATGTAGCTAAAATGTTTTTCTAATTTTGATCTGTAGGGGCTTACAGATGAAATTAGTGGAATCTTCTCAGGTGCTCTTCAAAGTAATTGTAGTAGGGACCTGTACTATAATTTCAAGGCCTCATTTCCTGGCTAACTGAGGTATATGCATGAGACAGAATCTACTAAATTAATTAATCTATTTTAAAAATCTAGCGTTGGGTATGCTAGCGGGTTACCCAGGAATTAGGCATGCTAGCAATTGTTGATCATTAGATTTCATCAATTTGAATTGAACTGTTATATTTCTATTTAATATCCTTTATTATTTTAATCTAAAATATGTTAAGATAAGGAGAAATACTTACCAAATACATGGTACAGTTTTCTTGGAAAGAGGGAAAGACCTCATTTCTAAAAACGCACGCCTTTCTCTCCCTCTTCCTCATTTCTTCCTCTTCTTCCCCCCTTTGCAAACCCGGTCTACAACTCTCTCCCTCATCCCCTGTTGTTTTCCGCACACCATCCCTAATCATCTGTGACCATTCCCTCTTCCTAACTCCCATTACAATAATAAAATATATATATATATAAGGGAGAGAAGCAACGACCATTTGTCAGAGTCAAAAGTAGCATCGGAGTGCCTTTGATCAGGTAGTTCTGCTTCCGATGCCGGAGGAACAGGGTGGGATAGAAAGGTAGTTTCAGAGTTCAAGATTTATGAACTTGGAGGTTCCACTTCTCTGATGATATTATAAAGCTGGACAGACACAGAAACTTTCTTCGCTAGCTAGATCCATTTTTTAGGGACACATTTCATAATTTCAGGGACACCATTAGAGGTTACGCCTTAGGTATTCCTCTAGGTTATTTCTGTTTGATACCTTATGAGTTGCATTTTGATATTTGTGCTCCATTGTTACTTATTTTTCTTGTTTCCTTAATTGTAATTTATGATTTTTTTAGGCTCGTTACTCTTCATGATGAAAAGTTCCTACTGGTTATAGTTATGTTTGACTCTCTATCTTGGCATCTTTCATCTCCTTTTGATAATGTCTACATTAGGATCACTAGATAATAATCTAACAGGTTGCTCAGTCCTCAAAGGTTAGTATTTGAGTTATTTTAGTTTCTTGTTCTAGTTTAAAGTGTCAGTGGTCCTAGAACACATTGGAGTTACAATTAGATTTTTTTCTTAAGTTGTTATTATAATTTTGTAAATTGTAGTGTGTTTGTAGGAAAGTTTGTAAGTTCCTCTAGTGTTTTTGTAGGAAATTTTATAAAATTATGGCTGAAAACCAATCTTAGAATGAATGCTTATAGAAATATTAGATTTGCCTACTAGTTATTAATGCTTAGCAATATTGTAAATTCCATTCATCATGAAAATTATTATCACTATATATGTTTTTTTTTTAAATAAAATATCTCTATTACCTTATATTTTTAAGCCACATTATCGAGAATTCCAATCTAAAGTCATTTCTTTTACTTGTTTGATCTTGTCAGAAGAAAAGAAAAACATTTCATAGTTTGCTTCATGAGAACTGCTAGCCATTTTCTTGTATTGTACTTGAGGATGTCAAAGGTTAATATTGACACTTTTGCCCTCACTTTTTCAAAAAAAGTATAATTTTACTATTTTACCCCTAAGATAATATGGGCAATCGACCCATCAGTCTTTACCAATACCGATCTGATGCAATCAATACGAAAGTTGAAACAATGTATCCAACTAATAATAAAGTAGAAAATGCTCGAAGAAAGGTAAAAACTATTCGAACCATGCAAATCTCATTGAAATAAGATACTCATTCATAAACTTAAATCGTCAAGCGTTACATAGAAGATTTAGTAGGGAATACAGTATCCAATTATGATTCTAAAGAATAAGAAAAACATGGCAAGAAGCAGAGAGGTCCCTCCACACACAACATGTTTAGAGGGTTTCTTTCCATATGAAAGAATCTCTTCTAAACATCTAGGGCTCGTTCCCAAAAACTCAGTAAATTTAGGGAAGTTATTCCCTTGTGATGATTTTCCTTCCTTGCAAATGTTGCTTCTTGATTGAAAGGCATGCCACTCGTGTTCTGCTTTAGTTAAAGAATGATATGATTGAAATACAACTCTTAGATACCCAGTCACTTGCGCTCTGCATTCCAGCCAAATCTGGTATATTCCTCGATTATACCCCTCAAAAACAACATAAAATTTTCTAGCCATTGTCTTCTTTCATCCTAAGGAAACAGAATGACAAAATGGATAATTAATTGAAGATGTAGATATCAAAAGTACACAAAGGAGAACTACTAGCTGGAAGCTTACTTTGTTAAAAATCTCACTTAAGTCCTTGTAAAGTAAGCCAATCTATCATGCCCAAAAAAGATAATGGGTGATCGAATGCAAGATAAGATATACATTAAAAAGTAAAAACCAACTGATGTTTTTAATGACATTTGTAGAACCTAAACATGAAAGAGAGATTAAACAAAGAAAAAAAGGTTTCAAATCATAAGAGAAATATTAAAGAGGAAAGAAAAAGAACACTTATATTACACATTCACAATACCATTTTAATATTTATCACAATCTACTTAATATATCTAAGCCTTGTTTTATCGATGGGTCAAAAAGCAAGGATGAATAGGATTTGCAATGTTGCTAAATATTAATAACTACACATAAGATATGCCAACACAAAGCTATGAATTGTCAACAGAATCTCTTTTAACTAAAGAAATCCTTACTTATAAGAAGAAAAAATAATTAAATTAAAAAAAAAAAAAAAAACCAATGGAGACTCGGTGCAACACTTAGAAAGAACTGTAAAGAAAAATAAATGAAAATAAATTTACTCACGGCACATGCAAACCATAGAGATGTTTACTCTATAGTTCTATTGCAGACTTATTACCCAGAATCAAAAAAATTTGTTATCATTAATCATCATCTAGCTGTTGGGGAATATTCAATCTTACATTACTTATATTTTTTTTCTTTTTTTAATATTTTCTTCTTTCAAGTTGGCAACTCATTCATCTCAACTATTTCAAGATATACTCGTTCGACGGAGATGTTGATTATTGAGAATTTGATGTTCTAACCAATAAAAGAATATCTACACTACTATAATTTTATGTGTTGCTCTGTGGTACTTGAGAAGCTCATTGCCATTTCATTAATTGTACTTAATTTATGAGAGTCATCTCGTGAACCTCTCCCTCATAAAGGATTCAACTGAGATTATTGCATTCGTTTTTATGCAGTCATTTTTTTACCATTAATCTCCTATGTGACTGTCATTTATGACTATGTTAATGATAGACAGTACATCTTAATTCTGATTATTGACATAAAATGAAAAATTAAAAACAAAGGAAGAAATAAATACATGTTTGACCTTATGACTGAGGTAGAATCAATATTTGATATTCGACATATAAAAATGATCATTTGTCTATCCAATTCTCTTGAGTTGTCTAACAGGGCCCTGCATGTGGCTTAAGTGAAGTTGTCTATCATGTTACGCTTAGTAAGATTACCATCATGGGAAACATTCTTTTAGTAAACTAAATAAAGTTTAGATACATAGTGCTGATCATATGCAAAGGCAATGGTCTGCTTCATTATTGAGACAAATTTTGACCCAAACCAAGTGATGTAAAATCAGTTTACAATTATGTGAACAAATACTAGCATCACAGGAGGATCAATATGAGATAATATCATTAGGTTACAATAGGAACACCAATAACATAAACATTCAATCTACCTTAATAGTATATGAACATCAGGATTTGTAATCTATGAAGCTCTTAACATAATTAGCATACTCTGCACACAAAAAAAATCTAGTTGATATTTAATTACAGAACAAAAAACTCATACCATAACTAGACTGTTGGCTGACAATACAAGGAAGAACGTTAACCAAAAAGTAAATTATCACTGAATTAGTAACTCAAATTTCTCAGATGGGGGTAATCCTCTATGTGGGTTGATGGTTGTTTTGTTGTTGAAGAGAGAATTAAGAACCAAACTAAAGAAGAAGAGTTCTGGGAGTCTACCTACAAAGATCATGGGAATTTTCATAACTCAAAGAACCCAAATTACCTTTAATTTAGTATTATTCAAAGCTCTGCTGCTAAAAGTTTAAAAATTTTCTTAACTTTCGAAACTCTTAATGAAATCAAAAACTTATAGACCAGTTGATAGAAGTAAATTAACCAGGGTTTTTCCCCTTATGAAAATCCAATGCACTATTTATCCCTCCTTCAAGAAAAAAAAATGTACAGCTATAGTTTTTCTAAGGTATACAAGTAAGCACTCATTTGATCCATTCAGATAAAAAAGAAACCCTAAACAACTAAAGAGAAAACTCAGACCTTGTAGAGATCGATGCATTCAGATAAAAAAGAAACCCTAAACAACTAGAGAGAAAAATTAGACCATGCAGAGGAAAGAAGGGATGATCGACCACTGGCAGAGGCTAGAGAGGACGATCAATCACTTGAAGAGGCGAGAGGGGATGATCGATGCCAAGCTATGAGAGGGGATGATTGAGCACTTGCAAAGGCGAGAGAGGCTGATTGAACACTTACAAAGGTGATAGGGGAATGATCAAACACTGGGAGTGGCGACAGGGGATGATAGACTAGATGCGAGGGGATGATCGAGCACTTGTAGAGACTTCTTTCTTCTCTTCTTCATGATTAATCCTTCGAATAGCTGGTATTATGTTCAAAAACTGTTGCAGCGTGAGTAGAGAGAGAGAGAAATTCAAAAACTACTATTGCGTGAGCAGAGAGAGAAATTTATGGTGGTTCGCTGACATGTCAGGGACAGAATATGTATAAAGTAGGGGCAAAGCATGTACCATGGCCTTGTATACGTAGTGTACATCAATTCATTAAATGAAGAGCAACGATTCAATTATCCAAATCAGACGATCTATATTTACTAGCTTACCTTACTCCTGGTTAACATACTGCCATGGCTAGCCTTTTTCCATTAATTTATTATCATAAATTATAAATTCTAGATATAGTGTAGAATAAGATATTATGATATAATAATATTATAATAAATGAAACCATGATCATATATGATGATATTATGATATATTAATATTATTATAAAATGAGTCATACTTACTACATATTCAATAGATTATGCAAATACAGTCAACCTGACTGCATGTGCATAATCTATTACATGAGATGTATCAAAATTCTTATAACATGAAGGGAGGATAATTCCAAATATTAAAAAGAAGTTAGAATTGATCATTGATGATTCAAGGGTCTGTAGGATTTTTATAACTAGATAAAGGTGTTTGTAGTATTAAAAGGAATGACAAGGTTTGTAATAAATTTGTCAATCATGATCTGTTATTGTAGAATTCGGGAAGGTACAAGAATTTCTCATAAATATGCAGCAGTAGCAGTCAGGCATATTAAATGTGATATTGAAGCCTTTTATGATGAGTTTTACACCTTAAGAAATTATAGATTATCACATAGAGAGATGATTCATCCATTGTTAAACTTACAAAAATTAGAAGTTGTTAATAATACTAATGTATAGCACCCTCCACCACTGAGAAGACACGCAGATAGTTAAATCCTTATGTCATAACTAATTTATTCTATTTACTTAAATTAATTCATTTATTTATTAAGTAATTTACTTAACTAATCCAGGTAGACCAAAGAAAAATAAAAAAAGAAAAGATGGGGAATTAGATCCTGGAGAGTTTAAGAAGAAGTATGCAAGTTTATGGTGTGACATTTGCAAAGTGATGGGGCATAATAAAAAGACTTATAAGGATTCTTAGTCAAAGGGTAGAGGGCATCTTCCAGTCAATGACTAGTCTGAAGGTACTATCATTTGTATGGTATAGTGAAGTTATATTTTTTTATACACCTTGATTTATTAAACATTCTTATTTTTTCTTTCTTCATGGTGTAGAGAAAGGAAAAATGCATGTTGATATGAATGCAACTGATTACTCTCAAAGTACCATCAGATCTCAAAATTCAACTTTTATCACCCAAGCTAATACAAAAGAAAAACAAAAAAATAAGGAATGTTTAGAAGGAAGCAACTATAAGGGCAAAGAAAGCAACTTCTAAAGGAGCAGATGCCAGTAAAGGGATGATGACAGTTAAACTTAGAGTTGTTAGATCTAAAATTAGTTAGGGGATGATTTGAATGTTGAGAAATAATTTGTATGAATTTTAAAATATTAACTTGTAATGTTTTGGTTTTGGAGTTAGGGTTTGTTGTTTTAATGAGATATGTGGTTCTAAACTTATATGGATGATGGTGTGTGATAGTTTTAAACTTATGTTGATGATGATGTGTGTGGTTCCTTTTATTCGATGCTGAAATGAGTTTTAAATTCTTAAATACAAATTTTAGGTGGTGTTACTGTCAAACTTACAAAATAATAGAAATTTCATTCATAGTAAGGATCAAGTACATCAATATCTCATTGATAAGTTAATTTAATAAGCTCCATTCAAATATACAAAATAGCAACAAGCATGATTATTACAAAATTTTGGATCTCTTCCATCATCCTTTGCAACTTTTCCTTCAACTGTTGAAATGTTGTGCTTCTTTCACCAACGACATCGGGATTATTGTCTCTAGTCACTTGAACCACACCAAGTGCACCCATGGGTTCACACCAATTGAAAAATCCACACCCTCCTTCTAGATATTTTGTTTGCTATTGTATAATCTATTTCTATTCTTGATAAACTCCAAAATTCTCACTGCTACCTTTCTTTGGCATTCACATTTTATGTTCCAATATCTTAAGTGACCTATAAAGTTGTTGTCGTTTACAACTACTCGATAACATATTTTATCTACAAAATAGACACATGACAAGAGCAAATGGCTATATAGAGCTTTTAGTGCTGATAAAATAAGGAAATAGAGAATGTGAAAGAGCAAAGCAGTTATTTCTTAGGCTATAGAACTAACCAAACTCCATGTCAAATGCATACTTTCATCCTTATTTTGCTACCCATGAACTAGTAATAGCCACTTTAAGCAATGGTAAGCCTAATAGATGTCTACCTTCTTTAAAATGAAAATGTTCATCACTTGTGTTCTCAAATTGATCATATTGCAGAAATCACATTTTGTCACCCTTGGAAGGATTGTGCAATGATGAGATGGGATCCCCCTGAGACGACAATGGTTCACATATTTACGATCGAGGCTACGTCCTCACCCTAAGCAGTATACTTTTGCTTCCGCTCTAGAATAGGATTATGAAAAATGAGCAAAATATTTTTAAAACAAATGGTTAATGGCTACGACATGCATAGAGTTGACCAAGACTACCCACAGACCATAGACCGGTCCTAAATAAGTCATAAACCTAATTGGATCAAACTACCTAAGTTAACTTGAGCCAAAGTTGTACTAACTCAGAGCCGACATCGGATCCATTTTACCGATGCTATTTGCACACTGACCAACGTCAGCTAATAACTATGTCAGCCAGAGTGCAAATTGCGTTAGGTCCTGCAAGTTTGTAGGGATTATGATAATCTTCTGTCAAATATTGACCCAATCTCGTACCTTGAAACCTAGAGGACGTACCTAGACACAATCTATGACCTTAGGATACCTAGAAAACTCTAAAAAATACATGTGACAAATGTGCTAATTGCTCACACCCTCTGGGAATATATACTTCCCATAAATAGATCAAATCTCTCTTCATGCAGGGAAGGAGATCACATCCCTATACGGAAGTATTCTTATAATTTCCTTGGTGACCAAGGAGCCTCTCAACTATAAATATATGACCCCTCCCAAGTTTTGAGAAACACACACGATCTCACACAATCATAAACACACTCTGTGTACACATATCTGACAAATTCAGTCGATTCGCACTTTAGAATTGTAAGGAACAGTTGTTGTACTTTGCACTAGTTTGAGCTTGCACTGACCACACCTGAGCATACACCCTTCTAGCCGAAGATCACCCTTGATGGAAGTTGTAGATGGGTAATTCCTCTTTCATTCCCTTTCTACATATCTCTATTCCAGATTTTTCGTACCTAGTTATTGCTCTTCTATTGAACACGACTCATTAGTGTCCCCATTAGGGCAGCAGTAAATTACATCCAGTTACATTGCCTTTTGTAGGGATTTTCACCACACTTCCTTCTTCAATGTTGTATATTAGGTCATGATTTATCTACTGTAAAATTTTTATAATTTATTAATTTTATTTACTATTTTTACC
>NC_056563.1:12163465-12163903 GCF_013358625.1 Macadamia integrifolia | reverse complement strand
GACCTCAAATCTGAACAAAGGGAATCGAAGTAGTGCCTCATGACATTCAAAAACTTTGCTGCAGCTTCAGCCTGAAATTTGGTTACAATATATCAGTTATAACGAAATATCTCAAAATACAACAAATCCATGCACTGTGTACAATATTCTGGTGAGTGGTAATCAAAAAGGAAAAAAGATCTTGGACTATTTTTGAACAACTATAAAGATTTCCTAGTTAACAGTTCTGAAAGAAGAAAAAAAAGGGGGAAATATATATATATATATATATATACCTACAGCGTGCTGTATACCAAGACACATGGTTATTTTATTATTATTATTATTCTTCTTTTCAAAATAAAATTAATAAAAAATGAACTGTCTTGGCATAGCCTACTCTGTATGCTCAGAGAACCGTTGCCCATATATATATATATATATATATTATTTCAATAA
>NC_056563.1:12142594-12163445 GCF_013358625.1 Macadamia integrifolia | reverse complement strand
TTATTTCAATAATTAATATTTGATTTCGAAGATGGCCAAGAATGTTAAAGAAACTAAGCACAATTCCATTTATTCATATCTTAGCAAGGATTCAAACCAAGAGTGTTAACATACATGAGGCAAACAATTCAAAAGAGAAGAATACGATCCTACCTGCCAAAGAATGTGCTAAATTATACAAGTAAATATAAATCGAACTAATAGCAGAACTTCTTTGACATGAACTGTAGTGAGCTATTACCATAAAGTATAATTGCTAACGTTGCATGCACCAATAAATTTGTATGAAACCAACTGCTACTTGACTGACTGAAGTCAAATTGAAGCTCATTAGGATGTGACGAGCTTGTTAGTCATTATAAATAGATAACAGATCAAAGGTCTTAACAAGTATTTGACTTTGATAATGAGAGATGGGGCAC
This sequence comes from Macadamia integrifolia, assembly GCF_013358625.1. Lineage (NCBI taxonomy): Eukaryota > Viridiplantae > Streptophyta > Magnoliopsida > Proteales > Proteaceae > Macadamia > Macadamia integrifolia. The sequence continues at coordinate 12,163,023 of NC_056563.1, read as the reverse complement.
AAATTAGATTTTTGACAAGAAAGCATAAAAATACTATTCATATACACTCTTTTATAAAGCAACTTCCTTAAATATGATTGAAACTTGAATGCTCGATGTCTCACAAATATTTGACGCAAATATGCCAATTATATCCTTGTTTTGCTACCAAATCTTCCAACTACATCATCAATTATTTGTAACCATTAAAGTGTTGAGTAACTGCTAAAGTTCTCCACTCTGAAGAAGGTTGATGTGTCTAGGAGGCTTCTATCATTCCAATGGTCAATAACAAGAGAAACTGATAAGTGGAGAAGTGTTATTGTTTCAATTTACAAGAATAAAGGCGATATACAGAGCTGCAACAACTATAGAGGCATTAAACTCATGAGCCATGCTATGAAATTATGGGAGAAGGTAATAGAATTTTGCATAAGAAGGGAAACCAATATCTCCAGGAACCAATTCGGTTTCATGCCTGGTAGATCCACTACAGAAGCGATTTACCTTCTTAGGAGGGTTATGGAAAAATACAGAATCTACAAGAGGGATCTCCATATGGTATTCGTTGGCCTAGAAAAGGCCTACGATAGGGTCCCCAGAGATTTAATCTGGTAGGTTTTAGAAAAGAAAGGGGTGTTAAGTAAATATGTAGATATAATTAAAGACATGTATGGAGATGTGGTGACTAGTGTGAGATCAGTGGGAGGCCAAGGTGTTGAGTTCCCTATTACTTGCGGATTACATCAAGGATCCGCATTGAGCCCCTACGTGTTAACACTTATCATGGATGATTTAACTAGGAATATTCAAGGAGAGATCTTTTGGTGTATCCGTGTATGCTTTTTGCAGATGATATTGTTCTATTTAGTAAAACAGTTGCTGAGATTAATGATAAGTTGGAACTATGGAGATCTACTTTGGAATCGAGAGGTCTTAAGATCAGTAGAAGGAAGATGGAATATATGAGATGTAACTTTAGTCGACTGCGGATTGATAGCGAGGGAGTGAAAATTGAGGGGTGAGAGAGCCCGCCAAGCGACTGTTTCAGATATTTGGGCTCTACCTTAAACCAAGAAGGTAAGATTAATGATGATGCTACCCACAGAATTAAAGTAGGATGGATGAAATGGAGAGGGGCGTTTGGAGTGTTATGTGATCGACGTATTCCTCTAAAGCTTAAGGGAAAATTCTACAGGACAGTCAGAAGACCGGCTATAATGTATGGTGCAGAATGTTGGGTAGTCAAGAAATGTAACATGGATAAGTTGAGTGTGGCTGAGATGAGGATATTGAGATGGAAGTGTGGCAAAACACTGAGAGATAGAATAAGAAATGACCAAGTTAGAACCGATTTGGGAATTGCCCCAATTCAAGATAAGCTCAAAGTATGTCGATTACGATGGTATGGGCATGTTCAAAGGAGACCTTTGGATGCCCCAGTACAGAAGAGTGACCAGATGTAGATGGAAGGAGCAAGACACCACTGGTAACTAGCCATACCCTTTTGAAGAACCTCCATCGGATCCACCAATATCAGGTAATATTTCTCCCATACTTGATATTGTACCTGTTACTTCTTCATAGCCTCCCATACTTGATATTATACATTTTGCTCCTACAGTGGATGATCTTCCTATCGGTATTAGAAAAGGAGTTCGAAACTGTACTAAGCATCCCATCTCCAATTTTGTTTCCTATGCATCTTTATCTCCTTCCTATAGGGCCTTTGTTTTTTCGTTGTCTTCTGTGTCTACTCCACAGGGTTGGAAGGAAGCCATAAATAATCCGAAGTGAAAAGCTGCAATGGTTGAGGAAATGCTGGCATTGGATAAAAATGGTACTTGGGAGCTTGTTCTTCCTCCTCAGGGAAAGAAATTAGTTGGGTTCAAGTGGGTGTTTACAGTCAAGTAGAAGGCTGATGGGACAGTTAAGCGGTGCAAGGCACACTTGGTGGCTAAGGGCTTACCCAAACTTATGTGATTGATTACCAGGAAACTTTGCCTCAGTTGCAAAGATGAACTCTATCAGGGCATTGCTATTTGTTGCTAGAAATCTGGGATAGAATCTCCAACAACTGGATGTCAAGAATGCGTTCTTGAATGGAGATCTTGAAGATGAAATTTATATGGATGTTCTTCCCAACTTTGCCACTCCTTTCAGTGTCGGACATGTCTGCAAGTTGAAGAAGTTGTTGTACAGCCTCAAGCAATCTCCTAAGGTACGGTTTGGCCGGTTTATGAAAGCTATGATAAGCTTTGGAAATAGACAGAGTCAAAATGATCACACCTTGTTCACAAAGGCGAAAGGTAACCATGTCACTGCTCTGATTGTCTACGTTGACGATATTGTGATTACTGGTAACAATGATGAGGAGATCTCAAACTTTAAGGCCTTACTAGTAGCAGAGTTCGAGGTATTTCCTTGGGATTGAAGTGGCTAGATCTAACAGAGGTATCTTCATATTCCAAAGGAAGTATGTTTTGGATCTCTCCTTAGTGAGACAGGTATGCTTGAGTGGAAGCTTGCAGATGCCCCTATGGAGGTCAATCATCAGCTAAGCAGTGCAATATGTGACTGTTGATAAAGAGCAGTACCAGAGACTTGTTGGCCGTCTGATCTACCTGTCCACACTAGGCCCGGTATTGCTTATGCAGTGGGTATTGTTAGCTGTTTTCTTCATAATCCCAGGACAACTCACCTTGATGCTATGCACCGGATCCTACGGTACTTGAAATCCGCTCCTGGAATGGGTATTTTGTATACTAATCAGGGGCACTTGAAGATTGAGGCCTTTACTGATGTTGATTGGGCTGGATCTATTGATGATCAACGATCTACCTCTGGGTATTGTACTTTCCTTAAAAGGAACCTTGTTACTTGGTGTAGCACGAAACAATCCGTGTGGTCTAGTGCTGAAGCCGAATATCGCACAATGGCCTAAGGAATTTGTGAGCTGATCTGGCTTAAGAGCCTACTGAGTGATCTCCGAGTTAATGTAGAAGGTCCTATGCGTCTGTATTGTGATAACAAGGCAGCCATCAGCATCGCTCACAACCCTGTTCAACATGATAGGATCAAGCATATTGAGATTGATACACTTCATCAAAGAGAAGCTTGACCAAGGGACTATCTGCATTCCCTTTGTTAGGACAACAAATCAGTTAGCTAATGTGTTTACCAAGGTTGTTCACTGTAAGACATTTCATCTTCTCTTCTCCAAGTTGGGCATGTATGATATATTTACACCAACTTGAGGGGGAGTGTTGAGATGACCGTAGTTAGTTTTATTTTTTACCTTGGTTAAGTTTTATTATTTACTATTTACCGTAGCAAATCTTTTGGATAGGGACGCTTAGTCCGTGTATCTTGTAGATAGGGACACTTAGTCAGTGTTATCCTACTTCCCTTAGATTGCAATCTTCTTATAAATAAGAAAGACCTCTGTCATTACTGACAAGTCAAATCATTCTCTAAGTCTCTAATTCTCAACTGTTAGCCAAGATAAATCACAGATTCCTAAGCTCTTCCACAGTTCTGGGACCTCATATGAGCTTGGTACCCTACCTACTTTCATCCTCCTTAAAGCTTCTTCTACTTCAAACACCCTAATTTTTTGTACATATCTATATAAAGATCTTCATTTTTTTTTTTAACACTTTTAGATTCTCTATATCCTTATTCCTTTGCTGTCTTAAAACTAGTTTTCTTAGTCTTAATGGCTGCTTGAACCTCATCATTCCACCACTAATTCCACCTAAAGGAACGACCTTTTCCTTTTGATTCGCCTAGGACATCTTTAGCAACCTTCTTAATGCTAGTAGTCATCTCATTCCACATCGTATTAGTGTCTCCCTTAAAGCCCCACTTTCCTTGTTCGACCACTTTATCAGTGAATGATTTCAAGGTATCTCCTTTTAAGCCCCACCACCTTATCCTAGGGCAAATAAGCTCAGAGTAAAAAAACACATATCCATGACCACAAATCTATGTTGTGTGAGTAGGCTCTCCCCCGGAAAAATCTAACAGTCTTTACATAAAAATTTATCGGACCTTCTAGTTAGGAAGAAATCTATTTGGCTACTATGATACACACTTTTGAAGGCAACTAAATGCTCCTCTCTCTTTTCAAAGTAAGTGTTTACAATTTATCATAGGCCACAACAAAATCTAAAACCAAGATCCCCTCCTCATTTCTCTCTCCAAAATCATATCCTCCATGTACACCTTCATTGCCTCTACAATCTCTCACAACATGTCCATTCAAATCACCCCCTATAATAATCTTTTCTCCCTCACTGAAAACTTACACTAATCCATCCATGTGTTCCCAAAATTGTAACTTACTACTTTCATCCATTCAAGAATTGGTAAATGTCACAAAATAATTTCACAGGCAACTTCTTTGGATGTAGCATGTGGGTCTTGGTGGACCGAGGATAAGATTTTTCATATTATAAATTACGTATTTAAAGTCTTGCAAGTTTTATGAAATATCTCATAGGATCGACTACTTGTACATGGTCTTTGATCAAATAATTATATCATTCTGGAGGCCAATTAAGCAAGATAGGAACTGCACTGCAAAGCAGAAATACTGTTATGCTTTGCAAGACAACAAGCAACTAATAGGCTAAGAAGAAGAGATCATGATCAAACAACATATGCTTTATATAAATTTGGAAATGCACAAGGCCAACAGATACATCCATGGGAGAAATTCATAGTCATCCAGCCTGGTCTACAACATATGAATCAGCTAAGATTATCCTTTGTCTATTGAGCTCTGTTCAAGGAAAAAATGAACCTCTTGCAAGATTTTAAACTATATTAGCATATTGAACAGCATGGACAGGAAATAGATCATCAACTTCATTAAAATTAATGTATTATCATCTGCTGCCATCCAAGCCAGTGATTACATAAACTCTATAACCATGCAACAGGCATAAGCAGTTGTAATATGAGTATAAGGTATATCTGTCCATTATGTGGATGTACAAGCTGAAGAAATGTGGAATAATCTGTCCATACCTGCACTTCATTGCATTTATATACAGGATGCCTTTTAGCTATGGAGTTTTCACATGACAATCTAGCGTGGATAGGACCTAATTCAGAGACGAGCTCTCTATGTCGAGGAAGGGGAGGCAAGTAACACATCTTCACCTGCATCATTAAAAGAAAATGAACAGCGAAAAAAGAGGTGCACTAATAGATTTAGCAACTAACAATATATTGACAACGACAGTGTTTTCTAAATTAAAATTGTCAAATTCTGAACAATAAGCCCTCAAGATAGAGTGGTTGCTTGTGAAGGAGGTCTCAGCAGTGGGTCAAAGTATCAGATCAAGGAGTTTAAAGCCAGGTGATAACCGATCTGCATCACTCTGGGGTCTGGATTGGATGACCCAAACAAAGGATTTGGCAAGCCAAAATCCAAAGCCTGATATGCAATGTCCGCTGTATCGAAAAGATCAGATTTGTCCTGATGCAACCACAAGCTATAAACAGTGATTGTTTGGTTATTACATATTAGTAGGTGCGGGCTTTTATCTTTGCTGGTTCTGATGGTTATGGGCTCAATTACAAGGCCTAAATATTAGGTGCCAAGGGGAGCACCAATTTTAAGTTTTTCAAGTCATATTAGGCCCAAAAATGGGCTCAATTAACTGTGCATGAGAATCTGTGCACTTATAGGGATGAGTAGAAACAACCAAAAAATCTATTACAATGAAACAGATATCTAATCTGAATCCATTGTGGGATGAATTGACCATTCAGACCATTGGATAGAGAAGGGGCATGCTGAATTGGTTCTATGTCAAATTTAACGGACACATTAAACCATATGGCACACCATGTATAGGACATTTTCCGCTTTATTGTTAGCTAGAAAACTTTCTATCAATCTGTTAAAAAAATATTGAATGGGGCAAAGGTTGGCTGGACAGGCTGCCCACCTAGCTTGGCTGGGTGTCACAGCTAACTATGCCATGTTGCATTTCAGATAGACCCCCGTGCTCATATGTCAGGTTTCAGCCAAAAGAATTTTGCACAGTGGAAAGCAATGAAAATTGGGAACTACCAAAAAGGACATGGGGAGGGTATATGATTGAATTTGAGCCCCTAACTTAATACATGGCCGATCCAAAGTCTGTAGATACCCAATGGTTTGGAATTGCTACATAATCCTTCCATGTGGTGCAACTAAGTGGCAGACCAGACAAGCTAGGTTGTTGGCCTGTCCAGCCAATTTTTTACCAAAAGGATTTCAACCATTTTTTAAAGATCTATTATGCCACATGGCACCTCTCAGTTTGGCTAAGTATACCAAGCTAGTAGAGGGTGTTGTGGGCCATGTCCAAAAACTTTGCACCAAACCTGGCCCAAAGTCAGATCTGGACCAGAATTCAGGCCCATGATTTCATCAGGCTTTTGGACCAACTGTCCCATCTCAAGTTACAACTTTGCCAATGAGAGAAGATGATATCAACAATGACATAAAATTATAAAAACCTGGTCCTTAAATATATTAACGTGAACAAGATTTGAAGTTTTCATCTTCAGCTCTGCAGGCTTGTGTTGTATACCAACCTGACAAATCAGGGAAAAAAATATCAGTAAATCACAAGCAATAGGTGCTAGAAACCTAGAATAATTTCAAGTTAAAGTTCTCATTATATTTCAGTAGATCATAGAAAATGTACCATAAAATAATACTCCACAATAGTAACCATGCCTCAAAAAGAAATGTTTTAAAGGACAGGGAGGGGGGAATTAAGAAAAAAGTGTCAATGTCAAATGCTGATGCAAATATTAGGAACCTACATTTCCACAAAACTAAACACGTGTTTTCACTTAATAAGGGTACTTTAGGGTTATACTGTAGAACATAGAGTTAATAAGGCTACTTTAGACAAATGCCAATTAAGTTGTAATTTATTGTAATGTGTTTGTATTTTACAATTTAATTTTTACTTTTTTTACCTCCCTTCTCTATGTTACATTGGCTTGGGGGCATAGATGTAATTTCTCTTTTACTATTGGACAAGTGAATGAATATAGGGAGGGAGAGTCCTCTCTCCTATATTCCACCGAGACATCTTTCTCTTCCTCTTTTTCCACCTTCTTCCTTGATTCTTGCAACTCTTAATTCCAACTTGGTATACGAGCAAGGAAGGTTTGAAAGTCGACCAACAGCTCTTCCTCATTCTTTTTTCCTCTCTTGGACCCTAGAAAAGTAAAGGGGTCCAATAGAGGCTATACCATGTAAGAAGATTCAACTAGAAGACCTAATGGAGTTCTATCATCAAGTTTAAGACACATCGGAAGGAGATTTGAAGGCTATGAAGACAGTTTGAACCTTCAACCGACAAGGGAGTGCTTTTTCTGGGTTATCGCTAGCCTTGGAGTCAACTCCCTCTTTCTCTCTCATCCAGCATTTGTTGGAGTTTAGGCATGGCTGACTATAATAGCCCAAGGGTCATTTTCTAACACCCCATATTCTCGGTGGCTGAATGTATGAGTTGTTGGAGCAAAACTCCTTTCATTGGCTGCTAGGTATCGTCAGTTTGCTTTTTAAGCCTTTTTTGGTCTGAAATGGTATGTGTTGTGTTGATTGGTTACATCTGGTTGATAAATTATATCATGTGAGACTTGTCATTGAGCTGGGATGAAGCTACATAGTGAAATTTGTGTTTGATTTCCTGTTCTTCAAGTTTCTATGATCTATTTACTTGTTGGAATTTCTTCTGGGTATTGGGAAGAAGTTTTTTTGGGTGGTTGTGTGTTACCCATTTGGTTTGGATATCCAACCATTTATTTTAGTTGTGTTCTTACATCTTGTTAGATATCAATGGACTTATGAAAGCTTCATCTTGTTTGTTACCTATCTTTAGAATGGTGGATGTCATTTGGTTGACTTGAGCTTCCTTGGTTGGAAGGAATTACCTTTTTTTTGGGGGGGTAGAGTGTGTACTCCCCATTTGGTTTAGGTATTATTCCCACTTTTTACTTGTGTTCCTATATTATGTCAGAGATCGGAGAGTTAGAGGCCAAGGGCCACCTCGAGGGAATGACATAGGTAGATTCAGATGTGATCACCATGGGAAATATGGCATACTAGAGACAAATGTTGGAAGCTTTTATGGATGTCCCTTAGTATGCATGGCAACAAAAGAGGGGAAGCTAGAGCACACAAAATGATGACTAAGGTTGGACCTATGGAATATCCATTTGGACTACAAGTAGACTCCAACTCTCTCACTCAGGATGATATTGCAGCATTTCGCAAAATTTATATCATATTTGGATAGATCTTCTTCTACTCCTACAACGTTAGATCCTTCAACTTCCACCTTACAGGCCTCTAGTCTACCCCTTCCATTGCCTCTTCTTGGATCATTGACTCTGGAGCCACTGACCATATGGCCGGTAAATCTCAATGCTATAATTCTTACTCTATTTGTTCTGGTAAGGATAACATTAGGGCCGCCAATGGCCCCCCTCCATTTCTGGTAAGAGCCGCGTTCATTTTACCCTCTATTTCTCTAGACTTTGTTCTTCATATCCCAAAATTTGAACTTGATCTTTTATATATGAGCCATCTAATCAAATCATTGAATTGTTTGTTACCTTTTTTAGCATTTGGTGACAAAGAGGATTATTGGTAGTGGACGAGAGGAAAAGTGACTACTTTCTTGATCCAAGACCTTCCCCTCTACTTATTGCTCAGTCCTACATATGTGGGCGTAGTAATACCACTATTGTTAACGCTGTGATGTTGTGGAATCAACATTCAGGCCACCCTTCTTTTGGTGTTATAAGGAAAAAATTGCCACACTTGTTTTCCTCTATTCTTCCTTCCCATGTGTTTCAGTGTGAGCCCTGTGTGTTTGCTAAACATTGGTGTTCGCCGTATCCTTATCATGGTGATAGATCTTATGTTCCCTTTCATATTGTGCATACTGATGTTGGGGACCTTCTACCACTACTTCTTTATTTGGTTATCATTATTTTGTTTCCTTTGTCAATGATTATTCCCGGTCTACCTGGACTTTTTTTATGAAACATAAAAGGGATGTCTATGATATCTTTAAAAATTCCTATCAGCTGATCCTTACTCAGTTTTTAAGTTGTGTTCAAAATGTTTGTTCGGATAAAGGGGGTGAGTACATGTATCGTAGACTCCAAACTTTTTTTTACTGACAATGGCATTATCCATCAACTTGCTTGTGTTGACACACCCCAATAGAATGGGGTGGCTGAGAGGAAAAATGGCCAGCTGTTGGAAGTCTCTCAAGGTCTGCTTTTTGGCATGCATATCCCTAAAACTTTTTAGTCTAATGCCCTTCTTACCACTGCTTTCCTCATTAACCGCATGCCAACTAAACTCCTTGGTCCCAAATCCCCTTTGGATATCTTGTCCTCTTCCAAGTGGTTCGATTGACGGGGGAGAAAAAGACATTCATCTGTATTGTCAGGACAGATCAACGGAGGCATACCATGCCACCGGGGTTGATGGAAGTGCACTGTACTGTATGGAGGAAGGCAAGATAGCTACCCATACCATCAAGTCAAGCCCCAACCATTGACCTCAACCCGCACTCAAGAATGCTCGTATGTAGGAACCGCCCATGTTAGTTTTGGATATCTTGTCCTCTTAGGATTCTGCTTTCTCTCTTCCCCCCTAAGGTGTTTGGTTGTGTCTATTATGTCCACATCCACAAGTCTACTCGGACTAAACTTAATCCCAAAGTCCTCAAATGCATCTTTCTTGAGTATTCCCCCTCTACCAAAGGCTATAAATGCTATCATCCCTCTTCCTGTTGGCGGCTTCTCTGTGTGTGTATGTGCGTGTACGAACTTACAAATTTCTTATTACAAATAAAATAAAATAAAAAAATCTCATAAAAAAATCGGAATTTCCTCTGATGAAGTTGCAAACTGCCAAGATGTGTGTCTGTGTTTGTGAACTTAAATAAGAGAAAAGGACAAATCCAATGATTCCAGTCAGCTCACACACAAATTCAGGTTCACCAAATAGTGGTCAAGCACTAGCTAATTACAGGGTGCCTCAAAGAAGGCCGAGCATAATTCTATGGCTTGGTATGTTATCAGGGTGGTTCATCCTATATGGATCAGAAATGTCAGACTGGATCAATCCGATTTATTATATTAAGTAGATTGGCCAATCCACTCTGTATATTGGGCTTTGCTCCTTGGATTAGCTGATCTTTGCTTGGATCATCGGATATAGAATGATTCTGATCAGTCACTCTAGCAGGCAAGGCCCAATTCAGGCACCTCATCTTGCATGTTAATGCAAGAGTAGATTAAGAGTAACTAACTCCGCAGTTTATAACCCCAAACAAGCAAGAAACAAAGAAATAATACCATCAAATAAACCCCGAGGATACAATACCTATATAGGAGCAAAACCAGCCCAAAACCCAACCTGATAGGAGAGAGAAAGACTTTCTATAGAGCTAGAGAGAGAAAGGTGGGGCCAGGTCTGTGGGAGTCCGATTGAGCTGCACTTTTGGGTGTAGATAGTCCCTAAGGAGGGTACAAAAACCATCAAATATAAAGGGCTTCTGACGGTTGGTTATGGAGTTATGCACTTTCTTGATTTTCAGACCTAGGAGAGAGAATGTGAAGAATTCTGTAGGAACAGCAACTTGTCTTCTTCAGATAACCTTCAAGAGAGGATCGATTGATCTTCTTAGGGTATAGAACTAGTCTTCCAAAGGATCTGCAAATCAGATCTCAAACTTGGGCAGCAATGAGGGTCGATTGGCTTCAAGAATAGGAACTCTTTGGCTGGCTGATTCTGATTTTGTATGCTTTAACAGGCCTGAACTTCTAATAACAATAAACAGAAAATAAAAATAGAAAAAGAAGAATCAATGGAGGGTTAAGGGTGAAAGAAAATAAAGGAATGGGTATCTCACCCCTTAGGTTTTGGGTATCACACCCCTCAAAGGTTTAGACATCTCACCTCTCAATAACATTTTTTTTTAGCTAAAGAGTAATCACTCAATAATTCATTCATTCAAATCTGAAATTAGAAGTAGACAGGCTCCTCTATTTATAGAGGGCAGAATAGCAATCAAACTTCTACTAGAAGCTAGCTTCCCAATAGGACTAGACACTCCTACTACAACTAGGAATTCAAAATAGGACTAGGACTTGATTTTATGACTCCAACATGGAGTAGGATTAACTAACTAATAGTCCATATAGGACTTTACAACCTACCAATGGCCTAATGGGCCTTTATTGAATTATATAGCAACTAACTAAACTAATGAATTAAATCCCTTTTTTCTACCTCCTACCCATATTTTAGGCCCATTAAAGTGGCACATTTCAAAGAAAACCCATGGGATCAAAGGCCCAACACATATATAACACAACCCAAGGCTTATTTGCAATAAAATAAGCCCAAGTGACTTATCTACATCACATGTGGCTTAAAATCAAACACCTGGAGAAGCCTTAGTAACATTAAGACACAAATACTTACAAGAAAAAAAAATAAAAAAGGAAGCCCTCTATTGTGAGATGCCATGTGGTAAAAAGGTTTTCTAGCATGATTTTATGTTTAGATCTGTGTTCTGTGTTAGTAAGAAGAGAGTTCTCTGCAATAAGCTTTTAGGGTAGGGATATCGCATGAGTCCCCTTGGGTTTTATCTCAAGTTTAGGTCCCTTGTAACTCACCCCCCACACACCCTTGCACAGGAGTTTACTAAGATAATTATTAAAAAAAATCCACAAAATCAAAGCATTTTCTCCAAGAAAGTAGCAAATTACCTCAGCAAGTACAATGATATCAGTTCTATAATTTATTGGACTCAAGGTCGAGACATTCAACAACAATACAGCACATGATTCCCATGGTAACATCATATAGAAATTTCTATTCTGCAATTCACTGATAGAAAGCAAGAGAGGAAAGGACTTAAACTCACAATAAAAGGTACTGGAGCATCAAGAAATTCTAGCATTTTTCTGGGTAGAACCTGAGAAGAAGACAAAAGGAAAAGCATAAAAGAGGTAGACGAGAGATAATTGAAAGGGTCAAACCAATATTTCATCCATGGATACCAAAAAGCCAATAATTGGATAGAGTTTGAAAAAGCAACTAAATCTATACAACACCGTATCACTACATTAATGGGTGGCATTAGAATAATGAAAGCACCAAAAATAAAAAAATAAACAAAGAGAAAATTACACCTCCCTCCCCTATAGTTTGTTGAAATTATGCGTGGATCCAAGGGTTTGAAGGAATTACGCCCCTTCCCCTAGCTATAACGGCATTAGCATACTGTTATTTTTAAACTTGAAAAGACCATATTACCCTTTAATGGAAAAACAACTTAATCTTGAAGGACCATCATACCCTTCTGTTCCTCCTATACCCAAATGCCCAAATCCCTTTCATGAAACCCTAAACCAGGAAGAGAGAAGAGCTAGAAAGTAGAAACTCATTCATTCGTTCTTGAACCCACATTCAGAGAACCATCCTCTCTCTCTCTCTCTCTCTCTCTCTCTCTCTCTCTCTTGATTTCATTTCATTTGTTCTTTCATTTTGAATTGAAATATATCTATTGCGACTTGTGAAGTAGAATTTAGGAACGGAAAAAATGCTCAGAGTGTTCTACAAATCGATAACTAAGTGTCTGGAAGGACTGCAAAGCCCTGTCACGCGATCAGTTTCCAGTTTAAAAGATGGATTATTGGCCCAACATTTCTCATCTATCCATCTTGATTCCATCTCCATTAATCTAACTTCTTCTGGTTTAATATCCTTTATCACTGAGAAACAGAGGAAGGTATATAAAAGCATTATTCATATAAATGAGGGAAAACAGTTACAATTGAGGGCTCTATAGTAAAAGTTTTAATCTGATGGAATTTTCTAATCGTTCATATGATTTGCAGGTCTAGTGACTCTTCTTCAAAATAAGAAATCCCAATTCTGAAACTTCAAGTATATTAATTTCTGTTTCTTTAACGAATTCTCCCATGAAAAAAATAATCAGAACTGTTAAAGAATCTTTTCATCTATATGGGTGAATCAACAATTTTACTCCTATGTGTGTAGCTTTGAACCTGTTCATGGGGAGGTGCCTTTTTTAAATTCAGAACATGAGAGGATTGTGAAGTGAAGGAAGGGGGAGAAGCACAGAATGCCGAGTGAAGGAGACATCGACGGCCTATGTAGAAACTTCCACACGGTTCGACGAGGATTTCCTCAAAACTGTAACCAATTACTTTATTTCGTTTTGTCCAGAACTCAAGAAAATCAAGATCAAATTCAAAATCTGGATCTCCAAGAATAAAAAAACAAAACAAAATTTGGATTTATGTTTTGCAATTGAAATAGAAATGAGCGATGAGAAACTCGGAGAGAGAGAGGCCGAGGAACAGTGCAGCCAAATCAAGAGAAAGAATCTCGGTCTCAGTTCTAGGTCTTCCAGGCCCTGCTGCTAAACCCATGAAGAGCTAAGTTCTGAAAACCAAAGGTTGAAGATGATAGGGGAGGCTGCCTTCCCTCTTGTTTTAGTCAAAGGGCATATAGTTAAGTTCACCTATAAAGAAGGGTATTTTGGGCATTAGAAAGTATTTTATTAGGTGAGGTCATCAACTAACCATCCCAAATTCACGGCAACTAACGGATTGGACCTAATTGTAAGAATTTAGAAAGCACAGGGGAAGGGAGCGTAAATCTTTCAAACCCTTGGATCCACGTGTAATTTCGGCAAACTACAGGGGAGGGGGGCGTAATTTTCCCATAAATAAAATAAAAATACCAATCTTAATTTGGTCAACTAAGTGAATACCAACAATGACAATGAAGCTCAACAAGAAAACAGAGAAACATGTAAGACAGGTCAGTATTATTCAGTTCCCCAATTTAGTTTAACCATCAGTAAGTTACATATATGGGCTGGCTTCCATGTTCTGATTGACCAAATAGATTCCTTAACTCCTTTGTACCAGGTCACAAGTCTTATGACTTTGATGAAATTCATGACTTTGCCAAATCATATAATTAGACTGACCATTAACTGAACTTTTTTATTCTGTTAAAATAAATAAATATATATATATATATATATATAAATGCATTCAAAATATCCTGTTGTGTTGTAGCCACCTTTATTTTTAATAGAAGAGAAAAGTACCAAGTACAGTAATGCCCCTAAGAACCTAGATCAGTAGATTTCATTCATAAGAATGTTTTCAGACACAAAATAATAGTGATGCCTGGAATTTAAAAAATAAACTTGGGTGAATAAATGAGCTGAGGAAAGGATTAGTATGAAAACTCCATCCTTTCGAGAGTCCTATATTCCATAAAAAAACGTCTGCATAGCTCTAATTCTCAAATGAAGTTGCATAAAACTTACTGGAAGCAATAAACTCTGCCATTCAAATGGACGTATCATGGGAATAAGTGATAACACAGTAGCAGATAGCACACCCTGCATGAATTAGAATTTTAAAAATTCAATAATGAGAATTTTCGGGGAAAAGAATCTTCTTTCAGATCTGAAATGTCCAGAATTTCACATATGTTGATCTGAATGAAAGAGAAATCAAAAGAAATGGTAAGAAAATATATGGAGTTTTAAGAGTAAACAAAAAGAAAATGATAATCTTACCAGATTTGGGCACACAACCACTACTTGTTTCTCCAGTAAAACTCCTGATAGTAAAGCCAAAACCTGAAAGGTGAAAAAACAATCATACTCACAAACAAATACAGAAGTGGGCCATGCACGAAGAGGAGGCAAGCTCCACCAAAAACACCCAGGGAATCCCGCCTGGGGTCCATAAGTATCAACAGGGATGTAAACGGACAAGCTCGGAGCAGATACACAACTACTCGAATTTGTATCTGATTATCAGATCCCATCCAAATCCGATTCAATATCTGACATTTCATCTTGATGTCCAAATTGGAATCCACCTAAGGTTCAGATATCTGAATTATCGGATTAGATAATTATTTAAACTAAAACCCAGATTTTAGATATCCATTTACATCTCTAAATGATAACTAGCAGCAAGCCTTGCAACCTGCAAAGACCCTGTGCATGTAGGAATGGGGCTCTTAATGTAGAAACCTTGCGAAAGAATCTTCAAAATAACCTAATTAATACTTTGAAAGTCATGTAAAATATATCTATAAAGCATAACTACCCTAAGTATCAGATATCTGCAATGGTCCTGATGCCACAAATATAAAAATCATTGAAAAAAAAATATTGTTTTACATAAAAAATAATTCCTATATCAACTCAAGGAAAATAAGCCTTTTCCCACATAATAAGTAATAAATATTTCCTAGATGAATTACCCCACCCCCACTCCCCCAAAAAAATCAAAATGAGAAATGTTGGAAACTAAAAAATATCAGGTTCACAGCACCAGATTTAAAAAGATAAAACAGAAAATTGAGAGACAAGGAGAAGAAAATTAAAAAAAAATATATGCAAAAACAGCATATGTTTAACTTGGAGTCCCCAGTTTAGTCAACTTGAATGCAAGCAATATCTCAGTAAATTGAGGACAAGCCAATCATAAGCTAGCCAAAAATGAACTCAGAAGTTAAGCATAGGTCAAAGTAAAGATAAATGAAACTCATGTGAAGCCACCTCCACCTTTTTTTTTTTTTTTTTGTCAAATAGCACACAAAAATACTTGCAATCCATAATATATAAAACAACATAACCTAGTACATATGGCAATAATGGTTAATTTTATGATAAAGTTATGATTCAATTAACTAAAAGAGAATAACATGATGCACAAGCAGAAGTGCTGTTACATATATAGATGATTTAACTGCATGCTACACAAAAGTAGCCTACAATAAGCAGAAAATAAAAGCTGACACCAAGAACCTAGTCCATGCCTGTAGTTTTAGAAAAGGCATTACACTTTCAAGGGATAGAACTCGGCAGACTGTCGCTGTAGTCCATATTGATAATGCAAAAGCTTCCTCAGCAGCAGCTAACCTCGCATTAAACTTATCAAACCATACCATCTTCAGTAACCAGACAAATAAACTCATAATATAATAAAAAGAAATAGTACCTAATAATATAATAATTTTAGTAACCAATTATCAGACCTCAGCAGCTTGTAGTGAACCCTGCAATTTCATATCAGGATAATTTCCACTGAAGTCAAGGGCAGAAATGGCGGGTCGGTTGTACTTGATAGCCTGTAGATGCTCAAGAGGCTGAAAAATTATTTCACTTCCACGTGCTGGTAGAGGTAGGGCATGATAACCACAAACTATTTGTAGCAACTCATTTTTATGTACCTGCGGTAGACAACAATGGTTACTGATGAAACTGGACATATAAGTTACAAACATACTTTTGAGTTTTGAGCAGCTTAAGTCTGAAATTACCTTAGCCCATTCCATTATTACATCATCCCCGACATTCTCATCATCCTCATCTTCGAACCTCATGCTTCTTACTGAACTGCCAAAAGCCAACAAAAGAATCACTCCAAATTACCAGAGAAAATAAATACAATATAAATGGAAGTATTATCTAGTTCCAAATTATAAAATAAAACTATAAAGTACTGAAGACTGTAGAAACAACTTAAGGAAGAATCATAAAAGCTACCACCTGAGTAAAGATTCAGAACTTCCAAGTCGCTCTAATACAAGGCTCCTAGAAGTGGGTAACGTCCAAATCTCAGGGGAAGATTGACCATTTTCATAGCTTCCAGACATTCTCTCTAAGCTATCTGAATGGCTTTCAGAGGTCTCAGATGAATCATCAAAATATTGCACATTTTTTCTAGTGTCTTTGTCTATTTCTCTTACTTGACCAAAGTCGGAAGCTTCGCTAGTAGAAAAACTTTCAGGAGATTGAGGTTCCCATGACCTGAGTGACAAGGAAGGGATCTCCTCATCTGATATGAGTCCTGCGGCAACTGCAGAAAGGGCTACAGCACTGTCAACAGGTATAGCTGAAGCCATCCAATCGCTAGTGTAGTTCTTGTGAGGAGAGTAAATACTGCCATTCATGCGGTCTTGTGTCTTTACCACTGGGGAGACGCACTCTGTCAGGGTCATTTCACTAACAAATTGTGTTATCCTATCCAAACGCTCTTGTGCAATAATGCTGTATCCATGAAAGCAAAATGTATAATCAATAGGAGCTCTGAGAACAGCGTAACAGTTTGGTATCAAAATATATAGCATACTTTGTAAAAGAAAGTCAATAAATAATATATTTATTAATGCAAACCTGTTCAGCATCTCATAGTGTAATTCAAAAAAAGGAACCTTAGTAAGCACACAATAACAGCGAGGAGCAGAAACCAAAAAACGGCTGCACCCTCCAGAAGATTGAGAAAGAGATGAGGCACCACTTAAAATACTAGGTGGCCTCTGAACAATTTCCTGTACATGTAAGCAGACACCATAAAGAGTTGCATTGTCTGCCACCTAATAAAAGTCACAAAGAACACTTCAGTCATTTAAGAGTTTAAAAAATAAAAACCAAGTAAAATAATTTCAATGTAAAGAAGCATGTTAAGATAAGTCAATAGAGATCATATTTCTCAATTATCTGCAAGACTTTCCACATGCTATTACCTAATTCAGACAATAACTTGAATTCAAACAAAAATATTTTCTAAGACCTAAAAAAATTCGTTACATTTGCATTATGAAAAATACCAACAAATGAATAGAAGCAGAAAATATCTTAAATGAATACAGAAATGTGATCTTTAACAATTTTATGATGCTACTTCTTAGAAAAGCTAAAACCCTTAAGGCCAAAAGAAACATAATCTTGGATCTAGGAGCAATCAACTAAATTGTGATTGGTTCATACTCAAAGTTGGCATGAAGCATCACAGAATTCATATAGGAACTACCAACTGCTTTCCCTAGGGATTCAGAAGTGATTGTTGAAAACCCAATCCTTACATGTACCGCAGGTGCCACTTGAGAGTCGAGAGTTTTACCTCAATTGGGCCTCAGGACTCCCCAAGGACTTTCAAATATTTCCGCTGGCATAGAATGCAGCAACTAGTAGGGTTTGCTCCAGAAATTTTAGAAAACTACAGTAATACCTCTGTTAAGTCACAGAATCCCTTCTCTCTCAGACTTGTTTTTCAAGTTAAAGTGCTGAAATGTGACCTTTAGGCATTACTTTGGTGCCATTTTAAAGGTCCTCAAGTGGCCCATTAGACGATTACAGTGGTAAGACTGCTACAAGGGAAATATGAGTTCAAAGGCTCAACAAGATTAGAAGGAACGAAATATCAAGGTTGAAGAGTCAATGTAAGGAGCCATGGCGTTATGTGCACTACATCAGACCAATTAGGCATCTAGTCTCTGGGTTCATCTTCTTCTCTTAATGTAAACTAAGAAGTGCTACTGAGATGGTTAATGATTTGGCGGGATGCATTCCCTCTGTGAGTTGCAAGTTTTTGGGTGGGTCTTGCTCGTCTTGGTCTAGCTTATTCATGTATATATACCATAGATCCGCTAAAACTCAATGCTACAATATGAAGCCACTCAGTGCTGTTCAGATAGCATCCAACTCTATCAAGATGAAAGTTTAGCATATGGCAACAAAATACAAGGGTGGAAGCATAACATGGTTTAATATATTGACGACATAGTCTGAATAACAAATAAGAAGAAGAGACCATGGATAATTAATGATTTCATAACAAAAATAGACCATAAAAATTTCCAAACAAAAGAGGGTTTTGGTTGCCCAGTACTCCAGTTGAAGCGTCAATTGAGATAAGAGGAACCTGAAGTTCATCTATTTTGCCAACATGAAGTGACTGTGACAGTTTAGGGCTATTTTGAAACTTTTAGAGTGCCCTTCAAGCCTCAGATCAAGGTTGAGTCATGCACCATTCAGATGGATGACCATGGGAACATTATCTGATGGATGATTTCTTCAGTGATTATGTGGGATTGTACGACAGAAATCAAAGGATTTTTGGAGATATAGGAGGATCTAACTAAAGGCTTTGTGCACATAATGGAGCCTTCCTATCCAATCGGGCAGATAAGCAAACAGAATTTCGAGATGTTGATCAAAGGAAATTGGATTTCAATTGCCCAAATGGTACTCAAGGTGAATGAGTTTAATGTACATGTTGGCTGACTTGATGACAGGCCTGTTGTAAAATGCTTTTATTATGATATACACCTCGTACTTGGGTAACATTTTCCTTTGTATAGTCCTTTCCCTAGTATTAAAGAAAATATGATACTTCAATTGATGATTAAAAAAAAAAAAAAAAAAAAAAAAAACAAGAAACACGATTTACCTTCAAGGAAAAAATAAATGCTAAATCATCTCTGCTGAGATGCTCCTGTAAAAGACAGAAAAAAATATATATAAAGAGATGAGTTGTACCTCCCTTGAAGCATCAGAAAAAAAAAGGAAAATGGAAGAACAAAAGCCTAACAAAGAGTAATATTATGACCAGCAGCACTATTTACTATTCATCCTTCCATTGAATAATACTCTATTCTTTTTCAGATTTAGTGGATGTAGGTCAGCTATAGTGGCTTTAGTGGGTATGCCCTATGGCAGCTGATACTTGTAGTTGTGTCCACTTTAGTTTCAGAAGATGGTACCCACATCAGGATACAAGACTTGAGAGTTAGCTTGGGTGCACAGCACCAGTATCAATATTCACATCGTCTAACCGATTGTAAAGCTCCAAACTAAGAGGAGCCAACTCAGCTTGGAATAAATAAATTCTAAAATAAGATAAGCTTTACAATAAAAAATTAAAGAAATGAATCTTCTTGACAAACCCCACAGTTGGACTCTTTAACAAGGATAAGATCTGGAATTTTATCCAAAAACAGAATCTGGACATGAGCAGCAACAGATGAACAGTAGCTGCAGGCTGTCATGCTACAGATAAGCTTCTGTCATACTAGCTGTGATGTCACAGTCAGATTTTGGAATCAGGTTGATGCAGATTAATTACCAAAATAGGCTTGTTTTATTAGGAATAAGCTTAGGGTTGGGTTCCATACATGTTGGGCCTTTGATCCCATGTGTTTTGAGTGTAATAGACTACTTTTATGGGTCTAAAATGGGGGGTCTATGATTGAATACGGGATTACTAGTTAGTTTCCATTTTCATTAGTTTCCTTTTTAGTTGGGCTTGATTTGAGTTATATTTGTTTCTTTAGGAGTCAAGTTATTAATTGAGTCAAGTCATTAGTAGTTAGTTTCCTTTTTCAACTAGTTTCTAATTTCAGTTAGTTTCTAATTTCAGTTTTTAGTAACTATTGTATTAGGAGAATATTTGGTTTCCTTTTTGAGGAACTTTCTATTTTGTAATTCCCTCCCCCATTAACATTATAAATAAAGAAGAGGAGGCTCCTAAAAGCCTAGAATGATTTTGAT